>NC_142956.1:12233570-12258570 GCF_046866305.1 Octopus bimaculoides
ACTTACTTGCACAGAATTAGACGCACAGACAAAATAGATACAGATATTTCTAACAAAACCCTACATGTGTGTGTGTGTGTGTGTGTGTGTGTGTGTGTGTGTGTTTGGTGTTTGTGTTTGCCTTTCATATCGTTACAGGTTATATTGACTAGGTAGTTTATGCCATGATCATACCTCACTACATCGTTATAATTATAGACCATGGTTCGTTACAGGTTAATGTCACGGGAAAAATATATTTGTCTTCATAATGGCGGTTTTTATTTTTTCTATATCGTATACTTTTTTCTAATCCGTTGTGTTTCTGTTTTTTCTTCTTGCTTTGTTTATGTCCGTTTATGTAAGAAGGTCGTTCTGCCATGAGAAAAATATGCAAAGCTTGTATTTCAGTTTTTTCTCATCGTCATCGTCTTATGTTGACTTTTCCATGCTTTTCAAGCATCGGACAGAATTTATTGAGGCAGAATTTCTATAGCCAGACGCCTTTGCTGTAGCCAACCCTCACCTGTTTCAATCAAGTTAATATTTCTCCAGAACTAGACTGTTCTATAATTGCATGGGTCAGATGGAATTTGTTAAGGGAGATTTTCTGCAGCCAGATACCCTTCCTGATGTAGCGATTGTATTTCGTTTCTCTTCCATCATCGCCGTCTAATGGCGACTTTTCCATACTTGCATGGGCTGGACGGAATATGGTGAGGCAGATTTTTCTATAGCTGGATTCCCTTTCTGTTGGCAGCACTCTTCTGCTTCAATCATGTTAATATTTCTCCAGAACCAGACTTTTCCAATCTTGCATGGTTCGAACGTAATTTGAATCGAAGGTAGTGGGTAGCGATTTTCTTCACTACTTCAGGTAGTGACGACCCTGCCTGACACGAGTCATACAGACAGACAGACAGACAGGTAGATATATAGATAGATATATAGATACATACATACATACATACATACATATAGATAGACCGATAGGCAGAGAAAGAGAGAGAGAGACAAACAGACAGACAGACAGATTGAGGGAGACAGAAAGACAGGCAGTCAATAGTTAAGCAGACATGTAAATAGAAAGAGAGAGAGAGAGAGAGAGAGAGAGAGAGAGAGAGGGGCGCACACACACACACACACACACACACACACACACACACACACACATATATATATCGGTATAAATAATGGTCACCACATAATTTTTTTTTATTGCCGTAAATTTGACTTACAGCTGTTTCCAGTAGTCATTATCAGTTCGCTTATTGATAGGTTTACTTAATCGGTCCATTAATCGTTCGGGAAAAATTGGACGACCTAAAAATTAATGCTACTTATGTCAGAGTCATTTCTGGTTTTATATTTACACACACACACACACACACACACACACACACACACACACACACACACACACACACACATATATATATATACAATGGACTTCTTTCAGTTTCTGTCTACTAAATCCGCTCACTAGGGTTTGGTCATGATGGCGCTTTCTTCTTGATAATGATGTTGACCTTATGCAAACCCACTTTAATCTCTAGAAAAGAATTAACCATATTTGTCTGGTCCACATCTGGCTTGTATAGCATAAGCGGCAGGCGGTTACACTCCACCGGCGGAGCTGTCTGGGTCATTGATACATGCAAGTCACCACACTGCAACAAAGACTGGATATTGTAGAGGAATAGCCCCTATTATGACCTGGGAGAAAAAAATCAGCGTAAGGAAAATACCATGCATTGTATATTGAATGAAAGCGGAGCAACTCAATGAAGGAGTCAACAATGTGCGACGAAAAGCATTAACGCTATGAGGCCTCCAGGCAAATGAATGTTCTAGACCCTTAGATATTTATTTATTGATAGCAAGCCACAGCATACATAGATTAGAATCGGGCCCCTGGTATTGTGAGGGCCCCTAGTATTGTGAGGGCCCCTAGAATTAAGAGGGCCCCAGGCAAATCAATGCACTGGCTTCTCCTGCTTGTATGGCATAGGGCAGAGTCATGTTGCCAGACATAGGGTCTTCCAGCAGCCACCTTCTTGACCCAGGGCTACACTATCTCTTCCAGGCACTTGATGTAGGCCTCTGTATTGAGTGTGAGGTCATGCGGGAAGATGAATGGAAGAATAACGTCGCCATCACTTGTGATCACTCCAGACACCATGATGTTGACTGGATGTTTGATCTTTTATCACTCTCAGTACATGTTTTGGGGACACGGAAAGCCACTGGTTCTTCTGTGTATTCACCATCTGACCCTGGCAGAAATTTTTCTCGTCTGAGAAAAGACAAAGCAAGTTCGGTTAAGGGGATGCTTGAGCTTGTTCAAAAGCTTCGTAGCACGGTCTTTCCTCTTGTTCTTGATGGATTGGGATAAAAATTGGCCCTTTCTCAACTTGTATGAGGAATACCGAATGTCTTCATGCACTACCTGCCTGATATGAAACTCAGACACTCCCATGTCCCTGGTGATGGACCCTTTTAACTTGGAGTGATCGTTGTCAATCATGGCCTGGATCTCACCCACATATTCGGGAGTTCTTTTCTGATCAGAACGATAAGAGTGGGCTTTCAGAGATACTGTACCTTCGTATTCACCATTAGACTCATCCAACTCTTTCTGAATCCACTGCACTGTCATTAGATTGACAGCAAATCACTATGAGATGTTCGTATTGGAACTTCCGGCGCGAATGCCAAGCACTACAGCATGTCGTTTCGAAATTTCTGGCAGACTGAATTGTGCCATGGTGCTGTTTTTTTCACAGACGGTGCCCATCTGATCCTACTATACTGTGTCGTCGACAACATCAAAAGCAAATAATACCATGCGCGAAATTGAAAATATAAAATGGTGACAATTTACCCTTCGCACCCTGTGTATGTGTGCATATATATATATATATATATATATATATATATATATATATATATATATATATATGTATATATATATATATATATATTCTTTTATATATATATATATATATATATATATATATATATATATATATATTCTTTTATATAAATATATATTCTTTTATACTCTTATTTTTTCCGTCATTTGACTGCGGCCACGCAGGAGCACTGCTTTTAGTCGAACAAATTGACACCAAGATTTATTCCTTTTAAGCCTAGTACTTATTCTATCGGTTTCTTTTGCTGAACCGGTAAGTTATGGGGGACGTGAACACACCAACATCAGTTGTCAAGCGATAGTGGAGGGACAAACACAGACACATGAACACACACACATTTACACATATATACGACGGGCTTCTTTCAGTTTCCTTTTACTAAATCCATTCACAATGCTTTGGTCGGCTTGAGACTATAGTAGAAGACACTTGCCAAAGGTGCCACGCAGTGGGACTGAACCCGGAACCATATGGTTGTTAAGCAAGCTACTTACCACACAGCTATTCCTATATATAGGCACAAGTGTGGGTGGTGAGAAATTTGTTTCTCAACCACATGGCTTCTGATTCAGTCCCACTGCATGGCACCTTGGGTAAGTATCTTCTCGTATAGACTCCGGCCAACTAAAGCTTCGTGAATGGATTTGGTAGACGGAAATTGAAAGAAGCCCATAATATATGTGTGTGTGTGTGTGTGTGTGTGTGTGTGTGTCTTTGTGTGTACTTGTGTCTGTGTCTGATCTCCTCTCCCACAATCATTTGGTAAACGGTGTTACTGTGTTTACATCCCCATAACTTAGCAGTTTGAGGAAAAAACAATAGAATAAGTATTCTTTAAGGCGGTGCCCCAACATGGCCGCAGTCTAATAAGGGAAACAATTGAATGATAAACAAATTTACTGAATCTGCTAACCTTCTTTTTGATCGAGATCAATGGTACAGTTAGATTGATTAGAATTGATATTATTGAGTACACATTATTGGTCATGTTTTAGTATATTCTTTAGAAGAAGAACAACTGAAATGGAACAGGATGTCAAAGAATGAGGGTGACTCAGCTATGTGCACTGTGCTGAGTAAGTACCAAATAACCAATAATGACATCTGGCTACAATAATAATAATAATAATAATAATAATAATGATAATAATAAGAGCACTCAGAGAATGCAAACCTCCGCCAAAGCAGCACCATCGACCTTTCAATGATTAGCCGGAGATGGTTTTTAAAATGAGAATATCTGAAACAAACTCGACTTCTCTCAGAAATGAGAATACTAAAACCGAACCCGACCGCTCTCAGAAATTAAATTAAAAAACAGGAAAAATAATCCACATTTCTTGTCCGGTACCAGATCGATTAGAAAATCTAATCAGTTTGTGCCAGTTAAGAGGCCAAACATCCCTGAAAGATTGATCCGAATCCATCCAGCAGTTCTTGAGGCCATTCATCCAGCATTCTTACGACTCTGCCAGCTCACTGCCTTAATGATAATAATAGTCCTTTCTACTATAAGCACAAGGCCTGAAATTTGGAGGAAGAGATTAAGTCGATTACAGTGACTTCAGTATATAACTGGTACTTATTTGATCGACCCCGAAAGGATGAAAGGCAAAGCCAATCTCAGTGGAATTTGAACTCAGAATACAGTAACAGACGAAATACAGCGTGCTAACTATTCTGCCCGAATTTCCAGAAAGTCCCACTCACCCCCGTCCTTGGAATTTTCCATGAAGACCCACTCAACCCCGTGCTCTCTGAAACATTTAAAAACACAAAACGAACGCCGTCACCACTCACTGTCTCGTTCACTCTCTCTCTCTCTCTCTCTCTCTTTCTCTCTCTCTCTTTCTCTCTCACTCTCTAACTTTCTCTCTCACTCTCTCACCCCCTCTCTCTTTCTCTTTTACTTCTTCTCTCTCCTCCTCTCTCTCGATTTACCACTTCAAAGAAGTGTGACGCACTCAACAGGTACGCACAAAAACAAAAAGTTAGCGAATTAATATTATTGATGATGATGATAATAATAATAATAATAATAATAATAATAATAATAATAATAATGGTTTCAAATTTTGGAACAAGGCCTGCAATTTCAGGGAAGAGAGTAAGTCGACTACAATGACCCCAGTGTTAAACTGGTAATTATTCAATCGATCCCAAAAGGAAGACAAGCTAAGTTGACCTCGGCAAAATTTGAACTCAGAACGTAAAGACGGATGAAACGTTGCTAAGCATTTTGCATGGCGTGCTAACAAGTCTGCCAGGCTGTCAACCCAATAATAATAATAATAATAATAATAATAATAATAATAATAATAATAATAATAATCCTTTCCACTATAGGCACAATGCTTGGAACTGTAGGTGAGGGGATAAGGCGATTATATTGACCCCAGTATGCAACTGGTACTTATTTCATTGACCTTGAAAGGATGAAAGGCAAAGACGACGACAGCAACAACAATGAGAAGAAGAAATAGATGCTGCTGATGATGATCTTGTATAAGGGAAAATGTAGAACAAATATTATAATAATAATAATAATAATAATAATAATCCTTTCCACTATAGGCACAATGCTTGGAACTGTAGGTGAGGGGATAAGGCGATTATATTGACCCCAGTATGCAACTGGTACTTATTTCATTGACCCTGAAAGGATGAAAGGCAAAGTCGACCTTGGCGAAATTTGAACTCAGAACGTAAAGACAAACAAAATGCACCTAAGCTTTTTGCCCAGCATGCTAACGATTCTGCCAGCTCACCGCCTTAATGATAATAATAATGATGATGATGATGACGACGACAGCAACAACAATGAGAAGACGAAATAGATGCTGCTGATGATGATCTTGTATGAGGGAAAATGTAGAACAAATATTATTATGCAGAACAAGCATGCAAAATTAAGTAATAATAATAATAATGATAATAATAATAATAATAAGAAGAAGAAGAAGAAGAATTAAAATACTTCTTGCAAGGGTGGGGGAGTATGTAGAACAAAGAATATGTTACACACAACAAGCAAACAAAATTAAATAATAATAATAATAAGAAGAAGAAGAAGAAGATTGATAATAATAATAATAATAATAATAATAATAATAATAATATGGATGATGATGATGGACAAATTTTTTTTAAATGTTATACAGAGCTGAAAAACCAAAATAAATGATGTATCAGAAATAGAACCAAGAAAAAGTTTTTTAAAAAATACATGAGAAAAAAAAAAACTACATCACAAACAAAAAGAAATCAGTTCGATTTTCCATTGAACGAAGCAAAAATATCTGCCATGAGGTTTGTCTTTGTTTGGATCTGACGGCCATCTTTGCTGAGTCAGAAACGGAGAAGAGAAAAGATGGCCGCGAAAAGTTTGTTCGTCAGCAATCAATTGTTTGTAGCCTTTTTATGTTTTTTCTTTGGCACAATGTTGAGTCAGAAAAGAGGGAGAACGTTGTTATTCAAAACAAGATGAAAAGAGCAGGCGTTCGATATCATCTCCCTCAACACATACATGTATGTACGTGCACGCTATCACAATGAACTCAAAGAGGGAGCTGGTTATTTTGGCTTTTTTTTTTTTTTTGCTTGTCTGACCTGCTAGAAATAGTAACACAATCTGACTTCATACCAGACTGTACCACAATGATGACAAACCTATGCTGTATCTTTTGTTTTCTACTTGTATCAGCCATTAGACTGTGGCCATGCTGGGGGTACCGCCTTGAATGTTTTAGTCAAATAAATCGACCCCAGTACTTCTTTTTTAAGCCTGGTATTTATTCCACCAGTCTGTTTTTGCTGAATCACTAAGTTATGGGGACGCAAACACACCAACACTGGTTGTCAGGGGGTGGCAAGGAGATACACACACACACATATATATCATTATCATCATCATCGTTTAACGTCCGCTTTCCATTCTGGCATGGGTTGTTATTCTGTTACTTAGCTCATCGGTAACACTTTCACATGATTATCGAAAAAAGGAGAAAGAAAAAGAGGGAGAGAGAAGCGTCCATGATATGAGGTAGAGAGAACGTAATATTTATTACATGGTTAAAAAGTCAGTTGAAGGTAGTGATGTAGAAGAGAGCTAAAAATATAATTTTAGTAGAGGGGTGATGTTCTGATGGTAAGGGTAAAGAAAAGCACAGAGAGAGGGAGAGAGAAAGATGATGATGGTGGTGGTAATGATGGAGGTGGAGGTGGTGGTGATTGGATTGTGAAATGTGTATTTTTTCATGAAATATGCTTATTTACGTGGTAAATATACTCAATTTAATTGAAGGTTGTATCATATGTATCGCAATATTTTTCTTCTTGTTTATGGGGGAAAATGGAAAAAATGAGAGTGAATATTTAATTTATGAGTGCTGTGTATTAAGTCTATAAAATTGTGCGTAAAGTACATAAAGAGCATATATAAAGTACATTAAGTAATCATCATATTCCAATTTCGTTCACTTTCCAGTGAGTAGCAGATAAGTGACTATCTTTCATTACAGACACAATACAGTCTATGCTTTCACGTTTTTTGGGATAAAATTTTCAGAAATAACCTAATAGGTTTACCTTTAATTCCTTGAAATATTCACAGGTCCCACTAGTTGATAATAATAAAGAGTATGGAGACTTGTACATCCACAAAATTTACTTTATAGTTATTACAGCATATTATAGTAGTTACAGATGTTAGATACTTGTGATCGTTTTGGTTAGCTGTTAACTGGAACATAACTGAGAGCTAATGGAGTATCCACTTGGATAAATATATCCCTCCGAAACGTCTAGTTAGAATAGAGGCAGCTGACGAAGGATTAATTCCAAGTGGCTATCTGTTTTCCTATGTTTTCGTTCCATTGTTAATTTTTCTAACGTCCTGTACCCTGATATGCATCTATATACACATGTAGATGTGAGTATGTACATATAGGTGTGTATACTTGCATACATATTCTTTGTATTATATATATATATATATATATATATATATATATATATATATATTGCTAGCCACTAAACCCTTTTCAAGTTTTTCTCCTTGTTTATTTCTGTGTTCCTTTCTGTCAAAGAGCGTAGGCTCGAAATGTAAAAGACTTTCTCACTTCCCGAGCGTTAAGCTAATACATCTGTTTGTTGTTTACACACCCATCTTCGTCTTTTGTTTTTTTTTGTAAATTCTCCCTCTCTCTCTCTCTCTCTCTATATATATATATATATATATATATATATATATATATATATACTGGTAGCACTTGCATGTGCGAGTTGTTTGCAAGACATCTTTACAGCTAAATTACTCTGTTTACATAATATCGAGGTCTCTTTCATTCTTTTGTTGTCTTTTCTATCAATATATATATATATATATATATATATATATATATATATATATATATATGTATGTATGTATGTATGTATGTATGTGTGTGTATATATATATATATATATATATATATATATATATACATAAATATATATATATATATATATATATATATATATATATATATATATATACGTATGTATGTATGTATATATGTATATACATACATACATACATACATACATACGTATGTATATATATATATATATATATATATATATATACATATTGGTCGGTCCAAGGCTATAGTGGAAGAGAGAAGCCCAAGGTGCCATGCAGTGGGACCGAACTCAGTAGCATGTGGTTGGGAAGCATGCTTCTTACCACACAGCCATACTTATACAATCTTCCTGTTCAGTCTCAGGCCAGATATTACCCTTTGTGATAGGGACCTGTCTGAGAATTTCTTTGATTTGGTGGCACAAACTTCCTGATTTAAAGTGGTCTAAACTAAAACCCTTTCATCAAAATTCCACTTTAATTTATGCTCCGACTCAATTCTTCATTATTTTCAAAATTAATTGAAACAAAGACAGCGTATTTCAACAGAAATATGAAAACAAAAAAATTAACCATTTCAATACAAACCTGTCAGACACCGACCCTGCTTCTATGATAAATTAAAACCTTCTATCAAGATTTTATGCTAATTTAGGTTCCAAACACCAGCTTAATAATAACAAAATTATTTTACTAAATGCTTCATTATTTTCAAAATTAATTGAAACAAAAGCAGTGTTTTTCAACAGGATTGCTAGTAAAAGGGTTAATTCAATCGAAATTAAAACCGTCCATCAAAATTTCTTGCTAATTTAAGTTTAAAACATCAGCTTAATGAAGGCAAAGTAATTTTATTAAATTCTTCATTATTTTATAAATTGATTGAAACAAAGAGTGTATATTTCAACAGAAATATGGTAGCCAAAAGGGTTAAAGTGATCTAAGTTAAAACCTTACATCAAATTTTTTGTGTTCATTTAAGTTCAAAACACCAGTTTAATAATGACAAAGTTATTTTATAAAATTCTTCCTTATTTTGAAAGGCAGTTCTGTTGTGTCATTCTCTTTTGGTGTCTTATAATTTAACACACTCACCGGTGAAATTTCCACTTATTTCTTTTTTATTTTTCTGACATTTTCGTTTTATCTTGCAACCTTTTCAATAGTTTTGAACCTAACCCTAACTAGTCAAAACTATTGAAAAGATTGCAAGACGCAACGAAAATTTTGGAAAAGTAAAAAAGAAATAAGTGTAAATTTTACCGGTGAGTGTGTTAAACTATAAGGCACCAAAAGAGAATGACTCTCCAGAGACACAACAGAACATGCTTCAACACACGAACTCACATAAAGAATCTTGCAACCCAAATCCAAAAACGAAATTCAAAGGCAGTATCTTTCAACAAAGGCACATGGTTTAGTAATCAGGGCTTTCGGCTCACGATTGTAAGGTCCAGGGTTCAACTCCCAGTGATGCAGTGTGTTCTTGAGCCAGACACTTTATTTCACATTGCTCCAGTCCACTCAGCTGGCAAAAATAAGTAGTACTTGTATTTCAAAGGGTCAGCCTTGTCATACGCTGTGCCACGCTGAATCTCCCTGAGAACTACATTAGGGGTACACGTGTCTGTGGAGTGCTCAACCACTTGTATGTTAATTTAACAAGCAGGCTATTTCGTTGATCGGATCAGCTGGAACCCTCACTGCCAGTTTAGATATATTTCAACGGAATTATGGTAACAAAAGGATTAAAGTGATCTAAATTAAAATCTTCCATCAAAATTTCACATTGGTTTATATTCCAAACACCAACTTAATAAATTTTTCATTATTTTCAATATCATTTGAAACAAAAGCAGGGTTGCTAGTTGAGGGTTTAAAAAGATTTGAATTAAAATCAGACATGAAAATTTCAGGTTAAGTTTTGTTCTAGACACCAACATAATAATAATAAATTTATAGATGCAGGAGTGGCTGTGTGGTAAGTAGCTTGCTTACCAACAACATGGTTCCGGGTTCAGTCCCACTGCGTGGCACCTTGGACAAGTGTCTTCTACTATAGCTTCGCGCCGACCAAAGCCTTGTGAGTGGATTTGGTAGACGGAAACTGAAAGAAGCCCGTCGTATATATGTATTTATATGTGTGTGTTTGTGTGTGTGTGTCTTTGTATGTCTGTGTTTGCCCCCCCCCCCCAACATCGCTTGACAACCGATGCTGGTGTGTTTACGTCGCCGTCACTAGCGGTTCGGCAAGAAAGACCGATAGAATTAGTACTAGGCTTACAAAGAATAAGTCCTAGGGTCGATTTGCTCGACTAAAGGCGGTGCTCCAGCATGGCCGCAGTCAAATGACTGAAACAAGTAAAAGAGTAAAAGAGTATTACTAAATTCTTTATTTTGAAAATTGAGTGATACAAAGTGTATTTCTACAGAAATAAGGTAACAAAAGGGTTAAAGTGATCTTAAAACCTTTCATCAAAATTTTGTGTTAATTTAAGCTCAAAATATTCGCTTAATAATGGCAAAGTTATTTTATGACATTCTTTATTATTTTCAAACTTTATTGAAACGAAAGCAGTGTATTGCAACAGAAATAAGTTAACAAATGGTTTAAAGTGCTTTAAATTAAAATCTTCAATCAAAATTTCATGCTAATTTAAATTCCAAACATCAGCTTAATAAGGACAAAGTTATTTTATTAAATTCTTTTTTATTCTCAAAATTAATTGAAACAATGGCAGAACATTTCAAGAGAAATATGATCAGAAAAATGTTAAAATGATCTTAATTAAAACCTTCCATCAAAATTTTGTATTAATTTAAGTTCAAAACACCAGTTGAATAATGGCAAAGTTATTCAAAATTCTTCATTATTTAAAAAATTAATTGAAACAAATTTTATATATTTCAACTGATATATGGTAGCAAAAGGGTTAAAGTGATCTAAATTAATACCTCCCATCAAAATCAATATCAATTGATGTTCCAAACACCAATTTAATGATGACAAAGTTATTTTACTAAATTCTTTATTATTTTATTAAATTCTTCACTATTTTCAAAATTAATAAGAAAGTCAATGAATTTCAACAGAAATATGGTAGCAAAACAGTTGAAATATACCCAGAGATAAGATTCTAGATTGGCAGGTGAGGAGTTTTGAGAAGAATAGGTAACTCCTTAATCATCACTACTGACGGATCTGCTCTCACTCAGATTCCTAGAACCACTCAAAGGCCTCATTTATTGGTTAACTATCAGAGGATACAGGACTGGGAGAAGAGTTGGTTTCTTTGGTGTGAGCCATAGAGACCTATCCGTGTGTGGTATGTTCTAAATCAGGGGCTCTTGACCATGTAGTAGTCCTAGATACACTATGTCCCAATAAAAGACGGGATGGTCATAGCTGGAACATTTTTGATCATAGATCTACTGGATCGTAACTGACCTGCGACAAAACAACAACAATATAGCTACTAATCCTGACTACTATACGGTACATTAGATAATGTAGTCCTAGACATATTAATACTACTATATTGTACATTAGATAACATAGTCTTAGATACACAATGTCTGCATAAAAGATGGGATGGTTACAGGCGGAACATTTTTGATCATAGGTCTGTTTAGACCAGGACTGACCAGCGGCTAAATAGCAACAGCAACAACAACAACAACAATTATAGCCACTAATACTAATAACAATATTATACATTAAATATTGTAGTCCAAGATACACTATATCTGACTGTAAGATGGGATGGTCACAGGTGGAACATGTTTGATCATAGGTCTTCTGGATCAAGACTGACCTGGGGCTAAACAACACCACCAACAGTTACAGTCACTAATGCTGACTACTATCCTACACATTAGATAACATAATCCTAGATGCACTATGTCTGAATAAAAGGCAGGATAGTCACATTTGGAACGTCTTTGATCATGGGACTACTGGGCTGAGAATCCCTACAATACAATACATTAAACTGTGCAGTCCCAGAAACAACACAAAAACCACCACCACCACCACCACTGCCGCCGCCGTCGCCGCCACGATAGCAACAGCAACAATAAAAAAAAACACTCTTGAAATTTAAATACCAGTATTTTAAGCTTTCTTTGTCTTCTTTCCTGTCACTGATTCGATTTTTGACTTCCTTCGTTTAACAAATTCCAATATTTCTATTATTGCGACATAAAACAAAAATTATGTAAAAAAAAAATAAAAAAAGAGGGGAAAAAAATAAGACATTTCCAAAGATATATTTCATTTTTTTTTTTTGTTTTTTTTTTAAAAGAATTTCAGTGTTCAATGTTAAATAGAGGAAAATTTTCAATCGATAAAATGATCAATGAGTTGGAAGAGAGGGAAAATAAATAAATAATTTAGGAATATTAATTTAGGAAGGAAAAAGCAAAAAAAAAAATGTGAAGAAGAATGAAGAAGATAATTACCTTCGGTTGTGATTTACGCCAAATCGAAAATGAAAGATAGCTAGCAATATATATGTGTGAGTATGTGTGTGTATGTATATATATATATATATATATATATATATATATATATATATATAAATATATGTGTGTGTGTGTGTGGTGTGTGGGTGCATGTGTAGATACATACACATGAACACATACTTACATGAACATATATGTGTAGATATAAACACATTTCATATACATATATATTCGTATATATTTATAATGTAGGTATATAAATATATATATAATCACTTATACATGTAAATATATACATACACACATATATATATATTACAAAGATATATATTATTGATATATTATATATATATATATATATATATATATATATATATATATATATATATATACATACATACATACATATAATAGACATATGTTATATATATATATATATATATCTTTGTATATATATATATATATATATATATATATATACATACATATATAAATAATATATATAACCACATATGTATATGTGTGTGTGTGTATATATATATATATGTCTTATCTTCGAAACGTCTAGATAGAATAGAGACAGCTGATGAAGGGATATTCCAAGTGGCTTTCCGTTTTCCTATATGTTCGTTCCGTTGTCTGTAGTTTATTGTTCTAACGTCCTGTACCCTGATATGCATGTATATACACATGTAGATGTAAGTATGTACATATATGTGTGTATACATGTATATATATTCTTTGTATTATATATATATATATATATATATATATATATATATATATATATATATATATGCATATATGGGTACAGGACGTCACCAACAGTAAACAACATGAAATACGAAAACAAATGAATTCAATATGCAAATAGCAAGAGAGAAAAATGGAAAATAATGCAATACAAGGAATACAAAGAACGACCCTTCATTAGTTGTCGGCTGTCTATTTCGAGCAATCAACGACAACATGAGTCTTCGGAGACAGTTGCTCCCATAAATACCAAAATATAGGGGAAACCGAGCGAAAACAAACATGGAGGGTCGTTAGACCTGAACTAGGGGAAAATAGTGAACGCTGAGAGAAATATATTCTTTGAAAAGAGAAAAGATCGAAGAATAAGATAGGAGATGTCCAGTCCTTGGAACGTCTGTGCAGGAAAGAAAAATGGTCACGTGAGGAAGATGGACGATGGTCACGTGTGAGCAACGAGAGAGAGAAAAAGAGAAAGAGGGGGAGAGAGAGACAGATAGAAAACGCGGGAAGGGAGAAAAAGGAAATTAGAGGGGATTGGGGAGAAAACAGAATAGAATAGAGTCGCATATATATATATATATATATATATATATATATATATATATATATATATATATATACATACATACAGGGTGTTCACAAAGTCTGGGTACACATATGTATACATATACAAGGTGGCCACACACACACACACACACACATATATATATATATATATATATATATAACTTTGACATGGGCGATTCTTTCGTTTCTTGGGATTCACGGTCAAATGGCTGGGTGGAATTGCGTGAAAATTTACACAGATGTGTAGAATGATCCGGTGGTGATGCTGAGCTTTGTATTTTTCATAGCCCCCATGGTTACCGGGATAATCTACTATAATAATACTCTTGTGTTTATGAATGAGAAAAGAATGGGTGATAAATGAAGAAGGAAGGAAGGGGTGATGTCATACTTGGTAGTGGGATGATGAAAATTGTATGGAAAATAGTACATGGACAAGATAAGAAGGTAAAGACTCCCTTCAGTCACGAATGACCATAGAATTGCTCCAAGAAAGTTCTCCTCCGAGGCACAAGTCCTGGCAAGGTCGTTAATGGAATATCAGCAGTCTTCCATGCAAACCAGCCTCTCCTTTCCACGCCACCAATGTTATCCAAGGGAAAGCTTGGCAGTACTGATGTCACAACTCATTTCTATGGCTGAGTGAACCGGAGCAACATGGAATAAAGTGTCATGCTCAAGAACACTACACAGCCTGTTCCAGGAATCGAACTCACAACCTCACGATTGTAAGCCAGATGTTCTAATCACTGAGCTTGAGCATTTATCGGTACATGGATAATTGGCATGAAAAACACAAACCATAGAAGAGATTGATCACATAAAAAGCCTGGCACAGAGTACCGAGAAATTCATGACATTCCACTTCGAAGGCTACCTCCGTGCAATTCAGGGACAAGAAATCCCCACCAAATCCTTGTTGCATAAAAGACAGAAAACATTGATGGACAACAAGAGGGAGCAATGCAGAACTGCAACTGAAGATTGCCAGAGAATGCCCTCCAGATATCATCCCAAGAGGGAAGACACAGTGGCCAGAACAGTCTGGAACAGGATGAGAAAAATAGAAAGCATTTACTATCGAAGTTGACCATATTGAGACCGAAGGGTTGAAAGGATATTGGTGGAACTTAAAAATCTGAAGAATCATCAAGTTAAAACACAAACAGCCAGATATCGTTGTGTGAAACCACAAGTAAAAGGTATGCTGACCTGTAGACACTAATGTGGTTAGAAAAACATGGGGGATAGAGAACGTGTATGGACTATTGATGAGGAGTTTGCGAATCTAATACCAAAGATACGTTTTCAGTTTCATACCCATTATTATTGGATCTAGGGGATGATACATGCTAACTTGTTTGGAGCAAAGTATGTCTGGACTTGAGATCTTGGAGAGAGAATACAGACTCTTAATTCATGCGCTACAAATGATCGCGATAACCGCGACAATAAAAATCTGCAAGGCCTTAAGATTTAAAGGATTACGAACAAGACAGAGTGCCTTTTTTTAGAACCCTCTTACTCAGCAGGGAGCTGGTCAAAATTTACTCTAAATCAAAATGAGAAAAAGAACATAGACGCGTGCACAAACACACACACACACACACACACACACACACACACACACACACACACACACGCACATATCAACTATGAGTCCATTGCATGTTATAGCAGAAACAGTTGTTAGCTAATGAAGTTCTTAAGATAATCATTTATTCCCTTGTCGTCTCTTTTTCTTATTATTGCGGTATACTCAGCCAATACTTCGGTCTCAAGCGTACGTATATTGAGTTCTACACTAGGTTATTAATCTTGCAATACCTAAACGAAGTGTGTACGTACATACATACATACATACATACATATATTTATACACACGCTCGCACATACATACTCACTCACACATGCACACACACATACATAATCACACACACATTCATATATATACATACTCATACACACACATATTGTCTCTCTCTCTCTCACACATACATGTACATGTTCTCTCTCTCTCACTCACGCACGCACACACACACACACACACACACACTCAGACACACACACACACACACACACACACACACACACTCAGACACACACACACACACTCAGACACACACACACACACTCGAGGTCATAGACTGGCGATTCAATTTACCTCCGGCTCAATTCAGATACGTGATGTTGATAAGCCACAAAAATGGCGAAATATTGGTATCCGTCACTTTTTAATTCGATTGGAGGCGAGTTGTCTCGCTTGTCTATGACCTTCGGGTGTTGTCCCCCAGGCGCTATACGGCAGCAAACTGGCGAACAAAACAAGACACATACATTGAGTATGTACGGTCGATCACACACACACACACACACACACACACACATGGCTGTGTGGTAAGAAGCTTGCTTCCAGACCACATGGTTCCAGGTTCAATCCCACTGAGTGGCACGTTGGGCAAGTGTCTTCTACTATAATCACACGTTGATCAAAGCCTTGTGAGTGGATTACGTAGATGGAAACTGAGAGAAGCCCGTTATGTGTTTGTGCATCTTTTGTTTGTCCGCCTTCCCAACCGCTTGACAACTGGTGCTGGTTTATTTATGTCCCTCGTAATCTAGCAGTATTTAAAGGAAACAAATATTTTGGGGATCACAAAGGCTTTCGTCGGCCCAGGGCTACAATAGAAGACACTTGCCCAAGGTGTCACACAGTGGAACTGAAACCGAAATCATGTGATTGGAAAGCAAACTACTTACCATCTATATAATATATATATTCTTCTACTTGTTTCAGTCATTTGACTTCGGCCATACTGGAGCACCACTTAAGGGTTATAGTCGAAGAAATCGACCCAAGGACTTATTATTTATTCTGTCGGTCTTTTTTGCCGAACAGCTAAGTTACAGAAACATAAACACACCAGCATCGGTTGTCAAGCGATGGCGGGGTGAGACACACACACACACAAACACACACATATATATATTGTTTCGTTTTTGACCCCTGTCCGTCCAGTAACTGTCTCGTCTTGAATTACATTTATTCATTTTCGTATGTCCACTTCTGTATCGCTAGTTATCTATGTATTGTTTGTCTGTTCTCGGTCCCGTATTCCCTACAGCTCTTGCAAGTAAGTGCCACCAGCTGGGAAACAATATTATCGTTAAAGGCACGAAATTGCGTTAGACTCACTCACCAACAACTGACGAGGAGTTGGGGACCTTTTGTGTCTGTTTTCCGTTCTTGTGTGCATTTACTATGTTTTTTAACTTGCCATTCTGTGTCTGTTTTTCGTTTGTGCATTAACTGTACATTTTAAAACTTATTAACGGAACACAACGCACCCTTGGTTTTAATTACAGGAAGTTATTTATATATTCGTGTGACGTCTATTTCCAGCCTTTCTTCTTTCTCGAACACACGTGGATTGTCGACGATTTTTTTCCTTCGTTTTTCTTTCGTCTTGGACTTTCCTCTGTCTCCTGTTTCAGAAGAAGAGCTTTGCTCGAAACGTAAAACAACCTTTCTTTCCTTCCTTGAGCGTCTTTTAATACTTTTGCATGTACCACGTCCTCGCATTGTTGTTTTTTCTTGTCGTTTTCTCCATTTTGTTTTTAATTATATATGTGAGTGTGTGTGTAAATATACGACGGACTTCTTTCAGTTTCCGTCTACCAAATTCAATCACAAGGCTTTAATCGACTCGATACTATAGCAGAATACACTTACCCAAGGCTCCACACAGTGGGAGTGAACCTGGAACCATGTGGTCGAGAAGCAAGCTTCTTACTTGCGCCTATGATATATATATATATATATATATATATATATATATATATATATATATATATATCAAATAGCAAGGAATATATACTTATATTGATTAATTCATTTATACATTGAGCGGTATTATCGAAAACAAATATATTTAAATTTCAAAAAGAAGCGGAAACATTTCTAATTAATGAGTCTTAATTGATTTTAAAAAGACAAGAATAGGTGTGGTGAGGGGTGTTGGAGAGAGAGTGTGAATGTGTGTGCATGTAGTGTTTGAAACTGAGTGTGTTTTGTATTGTGTTTGTTTATATGTGTGTGTGTCTGTGTGATTGTGTGCGTAGGAATGTACGTGCTTGTTTGTGTGTTTTGCATTCTGTGTTTGTACATGTGAGGGTGTGTGTGTATGTGTGTGAATGGGAAAGTAAAACTCAGTGATGATTTATGCAATTATACGTACATTACACACATACACACACGTGTGTGTGTGTGTGTGTGTGTGTGTGTGTGTGTGTGTGTGTGAATGTCTCTAGCCTTTTCTGCAACCTGATGTACTCAATAATGGAAAGAGTGGAGATTGTGGAATCGTATGTGAAAAGAGGTTCTGTTGAGCAAATGCGTGTAATTTTTGAACTGAAGTTTCCCGATAAAGGCTTACCGGCAAAGAGAACGATAGAAATGTTGGTTAAGAAGCGGCGTGCCATGGGGTCAGTGCACAATGACCCAAAACAAAGAGACCCTACAGTTCGAACGCCGGAAGTTATTCAGGACATTCATTAAAGGATTTTTCGAAGTCCAAATAAGTCAACTCGTAAACTGGCGCAGCAGTCTCACATAAGCAGGAAGTCACACCAACGACCGTTGAAAAGCCTAAAGTTGCAACCATCTCATTTCACATGTGTACAACAATTACAAATGGACGACAAGAGCAAACGGGTGGATTACTACACATGTCTTCTGAACAGCTGTGATAAACGATCGAAATAACAATGACACTCGCAAACGAAAGCCTGGGGGCTTTTACGGGTGTATAAATTTATTTTGGTATTTACACTATGCTACGGAACCTGGGCTACTTTCCCGTGTGTCACCCTGTATAATTTTCTACTTCTCATGATATTTGAAACCGCCATCTAAAGATTTGAAGTTATGTATTTTTTTAAAACAAAAAGTTTGATGACGACAATGTTCCAATATATATTGTCAGGTGAGTCCAAATATCGTTTAGGATCGACTTTGCCTTTCATCCTTTCGAAATCGATAAAAGAAGTACCAGTTGAATACTGGGATCGATTTAATCGATTTACCCCTTCCCCTACAATTGCTGGCCTTGTGCCAAAATTTGAAACCAATATTATATTGTGTTATACAGTACAGTACTGTGCTATATTTTTTATTTAATTTCTTAATTTTTAGGCGTGAAAATGCTTATTTTACCAAAGAAATAGTTAAAATCTAAAAAAAATCAAAACACCTATCGGCCAAAGAAACCCACAAAATACTGAGGAGTCCGCATTATAAATTTATATATACTAGCCAGAAAAAATCCGCGATGAACTAAGGGCGCGATAGGTAAACCGCAATATGGCGAGTGATTACTATATTTTAATACCTTGATGCTGAGCATGATTCGTTCCATTTTCCGTACGGCTATAATGAGGGCGTTCATAATTGTCGTGCTGGAAGGCCATATTTTACTACCGTAAATCATCACTGGTAGAATGAGCTCGAAGATCTTTCTAATTTTCATAGAAGCCTTGGGACTTCTCACGAGGTTTTTCACTCTCTCAATGTTTCCCAACCTTGATTTCCAGGAGGAGATTTCTCTCTTTCGCTACCATCTTTCCCATGTAAACGTATCTGTCTATCACTTCTACAGTGCTGTCGTTTACAGTGACGGGTGCTGGCGTAGCATGCCTGCTGAACATGACCTTGGTTGGGCTTTCCAAGGTTCATGTCGATATCTCTTACACGAAATCGTTCAACCTCTTTTAAATAAGCACTGTCTCCAACCCTACAATTAATAGGGGCTTTTACCTGTTTTCCATGACGTATAAGTGACCGAGATCGCTACCCCTCCACCCCTGAACAAGACGCCAGTCCGTCGGGGTGGGATAGAGGTGGAGGTTAATAATTTACAGACGAGTGGACGGGAGTAAGGTGAAATGAAGTGTTATGTTTACGAACACAGCACATTGCCCGGCCCGGGAATCGATAACCACGATCTTGCGATCTTGAGTTCAATACTTACTAAGTCGTGCACGAATACGAAAAGAATATTTTGAATAAATATATGTTGCTAGTGATAAGTACAAAGGCTGGCCGAATCGACAGGACGCCGGTCTTGATGTTTTGAGTTCAAATTCCACCGAGGTCGACTTTATCTTTCCTTCCTTTCGGAGTTGATAAAAAGTATCATTTAAACACTGGAGTCAAGGTAATCGACTAGCTCCTTCCCTCAAAATTTCTGCGCTTGTACCAAAATTTGAAATCATCATTAATAAATACAAATTTAAATATTGAACTGTGATAGAAAAGATGATTTTCCATCTTCTATGCTACTTGATACCGGGTACTAACATTTTTAACATTGCTATGTGGGGCAAAATGAGTACCTTCTGATTGCTCATTATTTTTCCCTATCTGTTTGAAATCATTACATTGCAAGTATTACGTCATCATTTTGTACTGTTTCATCATCTTTAGGAGTAACAATTGGTCGACATAGCTGTTGTTGAAGTTGACAGAGACCGAAACTTAGTCAAGGAGCAGATCCTCTTTTTCAAGAAATTTTACCTCAACTTTCACCCGATTGCAATTGAGGTTGCTAATAAAATATATGGATCTTTTTTGGTGTCTAACAATCAATATTCTTTTCTCTGTTGGATTCCAAGTCAAGTTTTCCCCACTCTTGTGTGTAATTTGATAATTTTCAAGTTTCAAAGAATGAGGTCTAAAATGGGATAAAATGAGTAATGATTAATTTCAGTTAGACCGTGTTAGAAAAGTAGGGTTAGAGCGGCAGGTTCGGTTTTTCAGTCAGTAGCGTCCAGATACCATCCATCAGCGAAAAACCAGTGAAGATCCTGGAAATAGTGTTTAAGAGTAGTCATAAAAATATTAATTGATAAAAAATATAAACCTTTACAAGTTAGAATAAACATAAAATGTGTTATGGGGTGTCTATTTATTTCTGTCATCTCTTTGTATATGCATATATATATATATATATATATATATATATATATATATATATATATATATATATATATTACGGAGATGTACTTGCATAGCAAGTGACCTGATCTGAGAGCGTGTGCTGGAACGAAAAGAATTGCAGCGTGGAAGGTGTTTATAAGCCATTTAAAATAACACACAAAATCCGTTAGATTCACTTCAACATTTAAATTCTGTCAGCACAGAATTTTGTCAGTGAACAGGTCGCGGTCTCAAAGCGACGAAAATATTTTGACAAATTAAATTTAAATGTTGAAGTGAATCTAACGGATTTTGTGTGTTATTTTAAATGGCTTATAAACACCTTCCACGCTGCAATTGTTTATATATATATATATATATATAAATATATATATATATATATATATATATATATATATATATATACACATACGTACTACGGGTTTCTTTCTGTTTCCATCTACCAAATTCACTCGCAAGGCTTTGGTCAGTCCGAGACTATAGAAGAAGACACTTGCCCAAGATTCCTCGCAGTGAGACTGAACCCGGGACCAGATGGTTAGGAAGCAAACTTCTTACACAGCAACGCGTATACTTTGGAAAAAAAAAAAAAGCAAAGTCGACTTCAGTTGGATTTGAACTCTGAGTGTCATCATCACAAATAACGTGAGATATTTTGCCTGACACTCTATTGACACTGCTAATTCGCCTAGCAATGCTCCCAAATGTCTGACATAGCAAACTAGAAATCATCGCCGCCATTGTTGTTGCATTATACATTAAACAAGCTGTGCTACAAATCTCTTTCGTTTCCATTTAGAATTTGTAGAATCCTAAAATGTAAGTTATATTTTGCAAACTTTATTTATCTTGCAAGAATTTTCAGTGAAATTTTATGAATTTTTTTTATCCTAAAGGCTGGAAATATTTGTTTTAATTTTATTTGTTGACTTGCTAAACGTAATTTAAAACCATTGGCGTTTTGTTATTATTTATTAAAAGATTTAACATTTTTAATAACAACACTTTTATTTTAATTTAATAAAGAAGTCGTTGAAGCAGCTTGGAAATGCCTACAAATAAATCATAGTCAAATTGCCACACTTTTATGAATACGTTACAAATTTCATGTGTCTTAAACAATCTTAATAGGACGGATTACCAGAAAAATAACCACCAATAAATTACAATAATAATAATAATATACAAACTGGAAATATTCCTAAAAAATAATAAAAGATAAATTTGAAAATATTTAACCGAAGAGAATATTAAATTAACTTCCATTTAATGACATTTAATAAGTGAATTTTAACTATTTACGAATTCGTTCGGCATAATTAGGAGGATACCCAAATTTTTTTAATTGTTTTGACTTCGTAGTAACATTTCTTACGGTCCTTTGAAATTCCGCCATGATTGGCTTTACTTTTTATCCTTCCGGTGCCGATGAAAATGATTCCCAGTTGAACGTTCGTCCGCATTTGCGTTCTGAATTCAAGTGCCACTGTGATCGATTTTACCATTCATCGTTTCGGAGTCGATAAATTAAGTACCAGTCGAACACTGGAGTCGTTGTAATTGACTCAACCTTTCCACCGAACTTGCTGGCCTTATGCCAAAATTTGAAACCTTATTTCTATTATTAAGTCTGCGAGCAGACAGAATCTTTAGTACACTGGGCAAAATATTTGGCGGCATTTCGTCCGTCCTTGACTTCTGAGTTCAAATGCCTCCGAGGTCGACTTTACCATTCACCCTTTCGGAATCAATGAAATAAGTACCAGTGAAATACTGTGGTCAGTGTTATCACTTACCCTGCCTCTAAAATTGCTGGCCTTGTGCCAAAATTTGAACCATAAAAGGCAGCGATCTGAAAGAATCGTTAGCACCGTTGTTAGCACACCGAGTGAAATGCTTAGTGGTATTTCGTCTGTTGCCGAGTTCCGAGTTCAAATTCTTGTGTTTCTAGTAGAAAGGATCATTATCATTTTTTGAAGTGGAACCAGTTGGAACGTTTTTAAACTTAAATCTACTGGAACAGGACTAACCCAAAATTAAACAACAAGAAGCATCTTGTTTCTTTTTTCTTTCTATTTGTTTTAGTCATTGAACTGCGGTCATGCTGGAGCACCGGCTTCAACGGCTTTAGTCGAACAGATCAACCAATCGTTATTTTTTAAAGCCTTCTTATTCTATCGGTGTCTTTGTCGAACTGCTACCTTACGGGAATGTAAACATGCCAATGCCAGCTGTCTTGCATACACACACGTGTGTGTAGGCGTGTGTGTGTGTGTGTGTGTGTGTGTGTGTGTTTGTGTGTGTGTGAAAGCGCTTGACATATTGGCTATGGTGTTGCATTCTCGATCGCAAGACCGTGGTTTCGATTCCCAGACCAGCGGTGCATTGTGTTCATGACCAAAATACTTCATTTCACGTTGCTTGTGTGTGTGTGTGTGTGTGTGTTTGTGTGTGTGTGTATGTGTGTGTGTGTGTGTGTGTGTGTGTGTTTGTGTGTGTTTATATATGTGCCTATATATATATATGCATATACATATTTCTATGCATGCAGACACATGCATATTTATATGTATATATTTTTCTGTGGAAGCGCAATGGCTCAGTGGTTAGGGCAACGAACTCACGGTCGTAGGATCGCAGTTTCGATTCCCAGACCGGGTGTTGTGAGTGTTTATTGAGCCAAAACATCTAAAGCTCCAGGAGGCTCCGGCAGGGGCTGTACCCTGCTGTACTCTTTCACCGCAACTGTCTTTCATTCTTTCTTCCTATTTCTGTTGTACCTCTGTTTCAAAGGACCAGACTTGTCACACTCTGTGCCATGCTGAATCTCCCCGAGAACTACGTTAAGGGTACACATGTCTGTGGAATGCTCAGCCACTTGCATGTTAATTTCACGACCAGCGTTCCGTTGATCGGATTAGCTGGAACTCTCATCGTCGTAACCGACGGAGTGCCACGAGTAATATTTTTCTACATTCATATATATATATGTGTGTGTGTGCAAGTAGGCACCGTAAGATTATGTATATATAAATATATACACGCACGCACACACACACACACACGCACACATACATACACACACACACACATATCTACACACATGCATTAATTTTATTTTATTCGACAGGTTTTGTGGAGTTCTTTAATAACTATGGCATTTATTTTTAATATCCTTCTCCTTTACGTATTGTTTAATAATAATAATAATAATAATAATAATAATAATAATAATAATGATAATATACACACACACACACACACACATATATATATATATATATATATATATATATATATATATATATACAATGTTCATGCGCGCGCACAACAAACTGCACCCATTAGAATTATGGTCGTTTACTGTTAAGTAAGGCTTTGTTAAGTTTAAATTATCACGATTCACGCATCTATCTATCTGTCTGTCTGTCTGTCTGTCTGTCTGTCTTTCTGTGTGCATGCGTGCGTTTTACACAATTCTCGAAAACTAACTGACTCACAAACACCCCTCCATTCACACAAACACATACACACTCACACACGTGCAGTCATCAAACTCGGACATTATTACGTGCCAGTAAATTATACCCTCTCCTTACTCCATCACTACGCGCGCGGTCTATCATTAAAACGAACATACACCGGCAGCATATACACACAGGCATATACACACTGTTTATTGTATACATGTAGAATAGCCAGAGTGATATATACCTGTCATATCAAAGTGTTAGTTGCTTTATCATCCTATTTTAAAGATTCTTCGTAACAGGAAAATTACTTTTCACGCATTATGTTTATATTCATATGTATATAGCATGACACGTATGTGTGTGTGAGTGAGTAAATACACGAATAGAGATATATTGCGTACTTAACGATATGTACATATTTAACTAT
>NC_142956.1:12263570-12266070 GCF_046866305.1 Octopus bimaculoides
ATTCATATATATATATATATATATATATATATATATATATACATATATATATATATATTCATATATATATATATATATATATATATATGTGTGTGTGTGTGTGTATGAGAGAGAGAGATTGTATGCATCTAAATATGTATATATCAGATATATGCGTGTGTATATATATGTGTATGTATATATATATATATATATATATATATATATATATATATATATATATATATATATATATATATATATAATTATTTTTCAAAATGAGATTTAAAAAACTAAGGCTGTGAAGATTTTAGAACATTTATAAATAGGTCTTACAGCTGTTTCCAGGATATCTATTATATCCCTTCATCGGAGACAGTGTGAGAAAATGGTTAAGCAATAGTTGATTTAGATAAGATATGAAATAGAGAGTGAAGTGGAGGAATGAAAATAGAAGCGAGATACGTTGTTAGTATTATTATTATTATTACTATTACTATTATTATTATTATCATTCTAGTCACTGCCTGGAATCGAACTCGGAATCTTGGAGTTAGTAGTCCGCGCTCTTAACCACTACGCCATATGCCCAGGCAGTGACCTGAATAATAATAATAATAATAATAATAATAATAACAACAACAACAACGTCGAAAAATACGTTAGGAATGAGAACCCAGGTTCGAAAATTTCTCCAAGACACCTGAAGAAGGCTGAGGGTATATCAGCCGAAACGTTGTGTTAACAACAAACAAGATGAGGACAAATATCCGTCGAATGTAAATAATGTACATAATTCCTCATCTCTTAAATCTAGGACGTCACCTGTTGTTATAATGCATTAGTTTGTTTTGTTAAGGAGTTTTGTTACTTGTTCTATTACCGTTTGTCCTGTTGTGTATGCTCTATGTGTACAACGAGTTGTGTTATTTTGTTGGGCTTTAGTCTTCTATAGCATATGTATTTGAGCGATTCTGATAGGTTATCATCATTATGAAAAGGTTTTCTTTAGTGGTTTCAGTCGAGTTTCTGCTGTATCTCCCAAGTTCCTGAGGTGTGTGGAGCATTGTGTTTTTATTATTGTTGAGACTGAAGAAGTGTTATACTCCTCCTGTTGATGTTCAGCACCAATTTTTTTGTCTTTAGTTTCTTGTTACATGTTATATTAGTGTTTGTTCTGGTGAATATGGTGTGTGTGCGTGTGTATACTGTGAGTCGTGTTATTTTGTTGGGCCTTAATCTTGTATCGCATATGTTGCGTAAGTTGTACTCTTGTAGATTACTAAGATACTTGTTGCATAGGGTGTCTGAAGATTGTTCTATTTGAGCTGTGCTATTGATTATTGCACTGTATAACATTTTTTTTTGTCTTTGGTCAGTTGTAAGTGTTATTTCCAATTGTGCTTCTTTCTAGAAATCAAAGGAAATCACTACTGTTCCCTTCAATGTTTGCTTTTATGACCTGGACATCAATGGTTTCAAACTGACCTATTTTCCATTACGTTTCAGACAGATTCAGTGCTGATTTGCCGAAACAGAAATATCATTATTCTTTACTCTTTTACTCTTTTACTTGTTTCAGTCATTTGACTGTGGCCATGCTGGAGCACCACCTTTAGTCGAGCAAATCGACCCCAGGACTTATTCTTTGTAAGCCTAGTATTTCTTCTATCGGGCTCTTTTGCCGAACCGCTATGTTACGGGGACGTAAACACACCAGCATCGGTTGTCAAGCGAATTTGGGGTGACAAACACAGACACACACACACACACGCACCACACCACACACACACACACACACACACACATATATATATATATATATATATATATATATATATATATATATATATATATATATATATACGACGGGCTTCTTTTAGTTTCCGTCTATCAAATCCACTCATAAGGCTTTGATCGGCCCGAGGCTATAGTAGAAGACACTTGCCCAAGGTGCCACGCAGTGGGACTGAACCCGGAACCATGTGGTTCGTAAGCAAGCTACTTACCACACAGCTACTCCTACGCCTATATATTACAAATATTTTGCTCAATACTACAGATCTGCTTGTTGTCTTTAGTCAGGAAGAGTTATTTCCTCTTTGCTTCTATCTAGAAATCATATAGCAGAAACGGTTATAGTAAAAGACACTGTAAAAGACACTTGCCCAAGATGCGGCACAGTGGGACCGAACCCGGAACCACCTGGCTGGGAAGCAAACTTCCTACCACACAGCCATTTCTGCGCCTGTTGCATTAAATATGTTGTTTTAGATGTTTTGGTGCTTGTTGCACAGAGTTTGTGTTGCGTGTGAAAATTGTTCTATTTGAGCCGTTCTGCTGGATCGATACAGCCTTACGCAAGATGTGGGCTGTTCCTAGCAGAGTTGTTTTTTGCGGGATAGGGTTGGGAGATGGGTCATCGGGTAGTGTGTTGTATTGTGATCCCTGGTGTGGCTTCCATATTTCTTTTCACATATATTCTTTAATCATAGCTAATGTTCAAATTACTAGTGGTATT
>NC_142956.1:12276070-12278570 GCF_046866305.1 Octopus bimaculoides
AAGGTGAGAACAGGAGGTTGGTTTTGACAGTCCATAGTCAAGCATTTTGGCAACCTCTTCAGCTGAACGTGAATAGATTTTCTTGAGGTTAGCAAAGTGGCCAGATACACGGGTATATGTGAGTGAATTTAGTTGACAGTAATTGTGTGTGTGTGTGTGTGTGTGTGTGTGTGTGTGTGTGTGTGTGTGTGTGTGTGTGTGTGTGTGCTGGTGTGTTTGTCTTTCACTACTTGTGAGCCAGTGCTGGTTTATTTATACTCGTGTGACTTAGGTGAGAAAAGAATGATGGAATAAATATCAGATTTAAAATAAACATTCTGATTCATTTGATTGACTAAATCTGTCAAAGCAATACCAGAGTATAACCACCACAGTTCAATGACAGAAGCAGAGTTAAAGGATAACAAAACATTTGCAAGTACCATCATCATCATCATCATCATCATCATTTAGCGTTGGCTTCCTATGCTGGTATGGATTGAACGGTTTGACCGGAACTAGTAAGCCGGAGAGTTGTACCCGGTTCCAGTCTGATTTGGCTTCGTTTCTACAGATGGACGGTCTTCCTAACGCCAACCACTCCAAGAATATAGTGGGTGTCTTATACGTATCATCGGCACGGGTGCCTTTTATGTGCCACCAGCACCGGCCACAATTACGATTTCACTTGGCTTCACATGTCTTCTCAAGAACAGCAAGACGCCAAAGGTCTCGATCACTTGCTTATCGCCTCTCTGAAACCCAACATTCGAAGATCATGCTTCACCAACTTCTTCGATGTCTTCCTGGGTTTACCTCTTCCACAGGTTCCCTCCACAGTTAGAGATCGGTACTTCTTCACGCAATTGCCCTCGTCCATACGCAGCACATGTATTTAGTCGAATGACTAAACCCTTCCTGGTGACACCCCAGTATGGTAATTCTTCTATCAATTAGCTCAACTGCTAAGCTACAGGGACGTTAACACACCAGCAACAGTTGTCAAGTGGTCATGATGGAAAAACACACTTCCAAAAAAAGAAAAGCCGTTGGAAAACCGATTATAGCAGATTCTCCATCTAAGAATATCTGAAGAAGGAATTGTATTCCGAAATATCATCGGACTATGGATAACTAAATTACAACAGGTATATAGTACATTTTTTGTATTATAGTGCATTGCTGTACCATTCAAAACCTTTTATTCTTTATATATATATATATATATACAGGGTGTTGCGTAAAGTGTGCTGAATTTGAAAGATGAATAATTAAAATGAGTTCTTATAAACATGGTTACGTTCTGCATATTACTAATGAGTTATGTCTCCTGTTGAGGTGTAGAACACAATGTCAGTCATATGTCCACCTGCACTGAGTCTGCATACATCTATGCACTCCTTGAAATTTCTGATAACTGTCTCAGATGTGTGGCCCGATGCCTCCAATCACACGCCTGATTTCAGCCTTGGTGGTCATGCAAGGATATCACACGTTGCGGAAATTTTTCGTGGAGTAATGCGAGCGTTTGGCGCGAAGTGTGGCAGGTTGCGCCATCCTGCTGAAACCAGAAGTTGTCAATCGCCGTATCATCCAAGTTCGACCATAACTGAGTGGATGTCATGTCTCGGTGACGTTCTCCATTAATGGTAACTGTATTCCCCTCATCATTTTCAAAGAAGAATGGTCCAAGTGCTCCACCTGCCCAAAAACCACACCACACAATCGCTTTCAGTCGATGCATTTTACGCTCTTGCATCATTTGAGGATTTTCATTTCCCCAAATCCTGTAGTTCTGTTTATTGACAAATCCACGCAAGTGGAAGTGGGCCTCGTCACTGAAGATGATTTTCATTGCAAAATTTTCGTCAGCTGCAAGTCTCTCCACAACCCAGTCAGCAAATTTTCTCTGCCTCTCCTGGTCAGGTGGCTGAAGATGCTGCGTAAGTTGAATTTTGTATGCATGCATCTTTATGCAAAATTCGATGTAACGAAGTGGTCGGGATGCCCAACTGCTGCGAACGTCGGGGAATCGATTTTCCCGGACACAGAGTGACACTGTCCCGCACAACAGCAGTTTGTTGTTCTATCCGACGACGAGGGCGATTCCGACTAGGCCGTTTGGCCGGTGCAACTGAACCAGTTGTTTTAAACTTCGTCATTAGTCTGCGTGTGGAGGCGCAATAGCCCAGTGGTTAGGGCAGCGACTCGCGGTCATAGGATCGCGGTTTCGATTCCCAGACCGGGCGTTGTGAGTGTTTATTGAGCGAAAACACCTAAAGCTCCGGCAGGGGATGGTGGCGAACCCTGCTGTACTCTTCCACCACAACTTTCTCTCACTCTTACTTCCTGTTTCTGTTGTGCTTGTAATTCAAACGGTCAGCCTTGTCACACTGTGTCACGCTGAATATCCCCCCGAGATCTACGTTAAGGGTACACGTGTCTGTGGAGTGCTCAGCCACTTGCACGTTAATTTCACGAGCAGGCTGTTCCGTTGATCGGATCAACTGGAACCCTCGAC
>NC_142956.1:12288570-12293570 GCF_046866305.1 Octopus bimaculoides
CTATCTCATTCCAGGGTGAAAAACTAGAGGTAGTTGATAGCTTCCGCTATCTGGGCGACCAAGTTAGTAGTGGGGGTGGGTGCGCTGAAAGTGTAGCTGCTAGAATAAGAATAGCCTGGGCAAAGTTTAGAGAGCTCTTACCCCTGCTGGCGACAAAGGGACTCTCACTCAGAGTAAAAGGCAGACTGTATGACGCATGCGTACGAACAGCCATGCTACATGGCAGTGAAACATGGGCTGTAACTGCTGAGGACATACGTAAGCTCGCAAGGAATGAAGCCAGTATGCTCCGTTGGATGTGTAATGTCAATGTGAATACCCGTCAGAGTGTAAGTATCTTGAGAGAAAAGCTGAACATTAGAAGCATCAGTTGTGGCGTGCAAGAGAGACGATTGCGCTGGTATGGACATGTGGTGAGAATGGAGGAGGATAGCTGCGTGAAAAAGTGCCACACCCTAACAGTTGAGGGAACCCGTGGAAGAGGTAGGCCCAGGAAGACCTGGGTTGAGGTGGTGAGGCAAGACCTTCGTACATTGGGCCTCACTGAGGTGATGACTACTGACCGAGACCTTTGGAAATGGGCTGTGCGTGAGAAGACCCGGCAAGCCAAGTAAGATCGTTGCCAGTGCCCCTGGACTGGCTCTTGTGCGGGTGGCACATAAGATGCACCATTTTGAGCGTGGCCGTTGCCAGTACTGCCTGACTGGCTCCCGTAGGATTTTCGAGCGAGATCGTTGCCAGTGCCCCTGGACTGGCTTGTGCGGGTGGCACATAAAAGACACCATCTCGAGCATGGCCGTTGCCAGTATCGCTATCTGGCCTTCGTGTAGGTGACATGTAAAAGCACCTACTACACTCTCTGGGTGGTTGGCGTTAGGAAGGGCATCCAGCTGTAGAAACTCTGCCAAATTTAGATTGGAGCCTGGTGTTGCCATCCAGTTTCACCAGTCCTCAGTCAAGTCGTCCAACCCATGCTAGCATGGAAAGCGGACGTTAAACGATGATGATGATGATGATGATGATGACTACCTACTGCTCTCCCTATCTATTTATCTTCTTTTACTGCTTAACTCATTTCAGTGATTGAACTGTGGCCATGCTGGGGCACAACCTTGTGTTTATTTCTTTTATAGTCTTATTTCATTGCTTCCCAGCGACATGGACCCATGTTCAGTTCCACTGCATGACACCTTGGGCAACTGTCTTCTACTATAGCCTCAGGCTGACCAAAGCCTTGTGAGTGGATTTAGTAGATGGTAACTGAAAGAAGCTCATTGTGTGTGTGTGTGTGAATATATATGTATGGTACCTGTGCTGGTGGTACATAAAAAGCACCATTCAGGCATGGCTTATGCCAGTGCCACCTGACTGGCATTGGTGCCGGTGGCATGTAAAATGCACCATTTGAGTATGGCTGATGCCAATGCTGCCAGACTGCACATAAAAAGCACCATTCGAGTAAGGCTGATGCCAGTGCCACCTGACTGGCTCCCATGCCAGTGACACATAAAAGCATCCACTGCACTCTCAGAGGGCTTAGCATTAGGAAGGGCATCCAGCTGTAGAAAACTTGCCAAATCAGATTGGAACCTGGTGTAGGCACCTGGTTTACCAGTCCTCAGTCAAATCGTCCAACCCATGCCAGCATAGAAAACAGAATATAAGCAGCAATATTGATGATGCTGATGATGATAATATATATATACATACACATGTGTGTGTGTATATATATATATATATATATATATATACACACACACACACACACACACACACACACACACACACACACACACACTTATACAGTGTAAAATTGATAGATATATCTGTGTGTATATATGTGTATGTTTGTGTCTGTGTTTGTCTTCCATCACCACTTGACCACTGATGTTGGTTTGTTTACATCTCTGTAACTTACCAGTTTGGCAAAGAGACTAGTAGAATAAGTACTAGGCTTTACAAAACATATATATATATATATATATATATATATATATATATATATATTATATTTAACTCCTATTTCTAAATTTGGTGCGTGGCGAAGCAATTAGCTTACCCCTGATTATAATTATGCTTATAATCATAGAATATATATATATATATATATATATATATATATATATATATATATATATATATACATACATATAAGCATTGGGGTCAATTTGCTCAACTAAAATGCTTCTTCAAGGCAGTGCTCCAGTATGACCACAGTCTAGTGACTGGAACAAGTGAAAGATAGAAGTTAAAAGTTTAGCGTACAGACAATGAAAACAATACGCGTACACACACAGAGAAAGTGTTACACATCACAATCGTAACGACATTATAAGTCTATAAACCACAACGCAGATTTTGAAAGTGACGTTGAACAATGTAAATCAATTTAAACAGATGAAATAACTCAATGAGTCTCCTTCAAAGGAGAGTGATGTTCGAGTTACAAAGAAGAGTCGTTTCTGTGAATGAAGGAGGATGCGGATGACTGGCTGTTGACCTTCTTAATAAGAAGTTAATAGTGTCGGGTGGCTGTTTTATGAGATCAGGGTGGAAATAGGAGACGAGTGTGTATGTATGTATGTGTATATATATATATATATATATATATATATATATATATGTGTTTGTGTGTGTGTGTGTGTGTATGTAGAAGTGTGTATGTTTTTATTTGTGTGTATGTGTGTCTAGGTATGCGCTTCTTTGTATGTATGTGTGTGTATGTAAGTTCAGGTATGTATGTGTGTGTATGAATGTATATGTTTGTGAGTGTATATATATGTGTGTATGTACATATCTATGTGTATGAGTATCTATGTGTATATGTATGTGTGTGTATGGATGTATATGTGCATGGATGTGTGCGTATATGTATGTGTGTGTATATGTATGTATGAGCTTTTGTATGTATGTATGTATGTATGTGCATATTTGAGTGTATATATATGTGTGTGTATGGCTGTATGTATATGAGTGTTTGTATGTATACGCATGTATGTGTGTATGCATGCTTGTGTATGTACATATGAGTATGTATTTTAAACCTTTTAGGTAGACACTGATAACTAGCAAGCTTTGGCTGAAAACTATGCATCAGAGACAAAGATTGCCAGGTCTAGATGCGGCATCTATGAGCAAAAACGAGTGGAGCTCACAACGCTGAAGCATTCACTCCAATTTCATGACCAAGACTCGAATGGAGAACCAGCAGAAATCCTGCTGGAAATGAAGGATGAGGATGGTTTCTCCTCTCAAAAGCTGGATTGGTCATCCGCTTCAACTCACATGAACTAGGAAGAAATCAAGCAGTTTGCGAGACGGTTCTGCTGCCACATCAGGCATGGCATATTTGTGATGTGTGTGACTGAAATTGTGAGTCAGCTGGTGGCCTAACCAGGCATGGTGAAGGACATGAGGCCACAACTCAACCAGTGAGGCCAGGAGACCATCATCTTTTAATGGCCTTCTTCCATGCTGGCATGGGTTGGACGCTTTGATAGGAGCTGGCCAGGCAGGAGCCTGTGTTATGTTTCTGAGTCTGTTTTGGCCAGCTTTTTTTGGCTGGATGCCCCTTCCTAATGCCAACCACTTCGTAGAGTGAGCTGAGTGTTTTCTATGTGGCAACAGCACAAGTGAGGTCAGTTTTGGCATGGTTTTCACAGCTGGAGGCCCTTCCAAATGCTAACACCTTTATAGTGTGAACTGGGTGCTTATTCAGTGACATCTACACTGGGAGGGTCATCAGTGACTTTGCAAGTCTTTGAGAGGGGAGGAGGCATTGGAGGAGGTGTATATATATATATATATAATTATGTGTATTTCTTCTATCTTAATGAATAAAAATTCTTCTGATAGAATAAATGGGTTAATAGAAACCAATGTAGCAAAGAACACAAAATAACTGTGGTTTAGTTCCTGTTTTTAAGGCAGGAACTCCTTGAAATTTTGGGTATTTGAGTATATTTAAGAATTTAAGGATTGGAGAAAACGCATGTTATAATTGCATACTTTATTCCTACATATGTTTCAAAGGATTACAACCTGTGTGATCCATAGGGATCTTTGATATTAAAATTGCAAACCTTCTCATCAGGGAAAGCATGGGAATCATTTTTTTTTTCAAATGAATCAAGTCATAACCTTATCCATCTATTGTTTTCATAATCGGTCATAATGTCTTACATTTAAGATGATTCCCATGCTTTCCCTGATGAGAAGGTTACAATTTTAATATCAAAGATCCCTATGGATCACACAGGTTGTAATCCTTTGAAACATATGTAGGAATAAAGTATGCAATTATAACATGCGTTTTCTCCAATCCTTAAATTCTTAAATATATATATATATATATATATATATATATATATATATATATATATATATATATATATATATATATATATATATATATATATAGGTGCAGGAGTGGCTGTGTGGTAAGTAGCTAGCTTACCAACCACATGGTTCTGGATTCAGTCCCACTGCATGGCACCTTGGGCAAGTGTCTTCTTCTATAGCCTCGGGCCGACCAAAGCCTTGTGAGTGGATTTGGTAGACGGAAACTGAAAGCAGCCCGTCGTATATATGTATATATATATGTGTATGTGTGTGTATATGTTTGTGTGTCTATGTTTGTCCCCCCAACACCGCTTGACAACCGATGCTAGTGTGTTTACATCCTTGTAACTTAGCGGTTCGGCAAAAGAGACTGATAGAATAAGTACTAGGCTTACAAAGAATAAGCCCTGGGGTCGATTTGCTCGACTAAAGGTGGTGCTCCAGCATGGCCGCAGTCAAATGACTAAGAAAAGTAAAAGAGTATGTCATTATTCAGTTTATTTCAAGATTTCTTGCCAATAGAGAAAGAACCAGTTTCTAACCGAGATTCAAGGTTCCTTCATTGGAATTTCAACATGAGGTTATTTTTGTTTGTATGTATGCATATGTACAGATTTGTATGTTATATGTATGTATTCTCATGCATATAGTTACATATC
>NC_142956.1:12298570-12306070 GCF_046866305.1 Octopus bimaculoides
TCAGTGTCCGTCACCAAATCCACTCACAATGCTTTGGTTGGCCCAAGGCTATAGTAGGAGACACTTGTCCAAAGTGCCACACAGTGGGACTGAACCCAAAAGCATGTAGTTGAGAAACAAGTTTCTTACCATACAGCCACTTATATATCTGTGTGTGAGTTTTTGTGCCTGTGTTTGTCCCCCACCGCTGTACCTTAGTGGTTTGGTAAAAAGGGGTCCAATAGAATAAGAACTAGGTTTAAAAAACACATGCTGTTGTTTGGTGAAAACCTTTCAATGTGGTACTCCAGCATGGCCATAGCTGAGTGAGAGAATTAAGTAAAAGACAAACGATGAAAGCTAGTAGTGTTTTGAATTCTTTTCTGTTTGTGTTACCAAACTCAGTATCGGAGATAAAGAGAACTGAATTTGGGAACTAGAAATATGAATTGTCCCCTTAAAGAGAATACGTATCCCCAAGAATGAGAGAAAAAAAATAAAATAGAATTTTCATATAAATGTATACGTTGCTGTGTGGTAAGAAGCTTGCTTCCCAACCACATGGTTCCGGCTTCGGTCCAACTGCATGTCACTTTGGGCAAGTATCTTTCTATTATAGCCTAGGGCCAACCAAATCCTTGTGAGTAGATTTGGTAGACAGAAACTGAAAGAATCCCATCATATATATGTGTGTGTGTGTGTGTGTGTGTGTGTGTGTGTGTGTGTGTGTGTGCATATATTTGTATGTTTGTGTCTGTGTTTGACCCCACACCCCCACCATTGTTTGGCAACCAATGCTGGTGTGTTTACGTCCCTGTGACTTAGTGGTTCGGCAAAGAGAATGATAGAATAAGTACTAGGCTTACAAAGAATAAGTGCCGGGGTCGATTTGTTCAGTTAATCCCTTAAGGTCGTGCTCCAACATGGCTGCAGTCAAATGACTGAAAGAAGCAAATGAGTATATAAACATACACACATATACGAGAGAGAGTGAGAAAGAGATTCATATAGATGTACGTGTGTATGTGTATACATGTATATGTGTGTGTGTGTATACAGATGTGTATATGTGTATATATATCTACATATATATAAATGTGTGTATGTATCTATAGATGTGTGTATCTATCCATCTATCATTATGTATATATATGAGAGAGAGAGAGAGAGAGAAAGAGGGAGACAGAGAGAGAGAGAGATGTATATATAGGTGTGTGAGTGTGTATGTATGTATATATATATATATATATATATATATATATATATATATATATTTACACACATCTTGGCATATCTCAATTGGACGGGAACTTTGAGAATGTCTGCCACTTGCATACTTTTTAAGATGTCTTTCAGAATTTTGAAATTGCTTTCTCCCAAGGTCATGATGCCTGAGAAATATGTTTTGTTCTGTAACTGTGGGAGCAGACCTGGCTGTATATAGATAAGAAGTTCACTTTGCAAGCATGGGGTTTCAGGTTCAATCCCACAGTGTGCATTTGGGAAAGTATTGTCCCCTTTAACCCAGAGCCAACCCATGCTTTGCAAATCTGTTGTGTGTGTGTGTGTGTGTGTGTGTGTGTGTGTGTGTGTGTGTGTGTAATATAAAAAAGGATAAAATTGTTAAGAATTTTATGAATGGCCAGCTTATAAAAAAACAGATCCATTAAGGTGAAATCATAAATACAATTATAATTAAGGACATAGAAAAAGATTCTTGCCTATATGCTGAAAGGAGATGCTAAATCGTCGAACCCCCTTAAATATCATCACTATTATTATTACACATGTGTTGAAAAGCGAGGGACAAGCTGGCAGAAATTCATAAAATTGAGTTATTTATGGATCGGACTAATTTCTGGATTAACCCAAAGGTTTTTCATTCATCAGCTGAGAATACCGATACATAGCCACAGAAAAGCAGATGCAATGTTATGAATGCACCTAAGTACCCCACATATATCCATATTGAACTCCATAGCAAGTCTTCGCAAGCGGAGTTTAGTGTCCAATGAAGGAAGGTACGCACAAGTGGGCTGGCTACATCCCTGACAGAGGCCTTGGATTTAGATCTCACTTGGCTTGCCGGGTCTTCTCACGCACAGCATATTTCCAAAGGTCTCGGTCAGAAGTCATCGCCTCGGTGAGGCCCAATGTTCGAAGGTCGTGCCTCACCATCTCATCCCAGGTCTTCCTGGGCCTACCTCTTCCACGGGTTCCCTCAACTTTTATTCTTTTACTTTTTTCAGTTATTTGTCTGTGGCCATGCTGGAGCACTGGGTTCAGTTGAAATAATCGATCCCAAGGCTTATTCTTTGTAAGCCTAGTGCTTATTCTATCAGTATCTTTTCCCAAACCGCTAAGTTACAGGGATGTAAACACACCCACATCAGTTGTCAAGCAATGGTGGAGGGACAAACAAATACACACATACATACATATATATATATATATATATATATATATATATATATATATATACATGTATATACTGCAGGCCTCTTTCAGTTTCCATCTACCAGATCCACTCATAAGGCTTTGGTCAACCTGAGGCTATAGTAGAAGGCATTTGCCCACGTTGCACTGAACCCAGAACCCTGTGGTTAGGAAGCAAGCTTCTTACCACACAGCCACTCCTCCGCCTTCACTCTCTATTACATATCTTCTCTAGAATAACTATTGCTTAAACATTTTCTCATACCGTCTCTGACGAAGGGATATATAAAATATACCGGAAACAGCTGTAAGACATTCTCTTTATAAATGTTCTGAAATCTTTCACAGCCTTGGATTTTTTATCTCATTCTTTTAATTTTATATATATATGCATGCTAATACATGACCTACGTTGGACTCCTCATTCGCATAATCACCGAACCTGGAGCTTAACTGTAGTCTGTCCATAGCACTTACTCAGCACTACCTGACACCTTTGGGTCTTCTTGACACCATTACTTCTCATAACCTATATATATAGATATATATATATAGATATATATATGTATATATATATATATATATATATATATATATATATGCTTTTTACTTGTTTCAGTCATTTGACTGTGGTCATGCTGGAGCACCGCCTTTAGTCGAAGAAATCGACCCCAGGACTTATTCTTTGTAAGGCTAGTACTTATTCTATCGATCTCTTTTGCCAAACTGCTAAGTTACGGGGGCATAAACACACCAGCATCGGTTGTCAAGTGATGTTGTGGGACAAACACCAACACACAAACATATACACACGCAAACATATACACACACGAACATATACACACACATGTATACATGCATATATACATATATACCAACGGGCTTCTTTCAGTTTCTGTCTACTAAATCCACTCACAAGGCTTTCACAGCCCGAGGCTATAGTAGAAGACACTTGCCCAAGCAGTGGGACTGGAACCATGGAACCATGTGGTTGGTAGACAAGCTACTTACCACACAGGCACTCCTATCTATCTATCTATCTATTTATCATCTATCTATCTACACATATGTGTTTGTGTGTATATATATATACACATGTGTATGCATGTATCCATGTATGTGTATGTATCTCTTTCTCTGTCTGTCTGTCTGTCTCTCTCTCTCTCTCTTTCTCTCTGTATATATATATACACATACACATATATATATATACATATGCACACATGACAAATCTCAGGAGTGTTCCCTGCTCACGTACCATTCTACCTCATCAGACAGACCAGTCACACATCTCATCCAGCATCCACCCTTCCTCCATCAGACCCCAGGTACCAGAGTACACATACACTGATAACAGATAATTGGTGTACTCCATCCTTCCTACATCACCGTTTCTTGACTCCATTCGAAATAGCTTAGCATTTGGTAATTGCTGTTGTCAGGGCAACACACAGAAGTGAAAATCAGCCCCAGGGAAGCGGTTAAGTGCGGAATTAGCCAAGATTACTTTCGCTAACTCAATTGAAGAGGCGAAATAGATTAGCATTTAAATAAATTAAGCTTTAAAACGGTCGTCTTTTCCATAGAGTACATGAGGGACTTTGTTTATAGTGGGGTTTGTGTGTGTGTGTGTGTGTGTGTGTGTGTGTACATGTGTATGTTGATGTATATATTTGTGTGTGTGCGTTTATGTCTATGGGTGGATGTATGCATATGTATGTGTCTGTGTCAATATATGCATATATATATATATATATATATATATATATATATATATATATATATATGTCTTTATGTGTGAATGTGGGTGGATATATGAAAATGTATATATGTGTGCATGTGTATATATATATATATATATATATATATATATATATATATATATATGTATGTATGTATGTATATATATATATATATATATATATATATATATATATATATGTATGTATATATATATATATATATATATATATATATGTATATGTATGTATGTATATATATATATATATATATATATATATATATATATATATATATATATATATATATATATATATGTACACATACATATGTGTGTAAACATGTATATGATATATATGCTTATGCATATCCATGCATGTGTATGTATATATGTGTGTGTGTGTGTGTGTGTGCATGTATTTATAAAATAAAAATGCATACATGCTTATGTATGTATACATGTGTATACACACACATGCATACACACATATATAACACAAATAGATTATGTCTTTGTTCATATGTAAATATATATATACACACATAATACGGTTATGTATTATATAAATATATACACACATACCACAATCAACTACAAACTCCTTGTGCTAATTTCATCAATTTTGCATGCGTTTCGATATCGTATACATACTGTATGTCTTGTTGTTAGTTTTATATGTGTGTATACATGTGTATGTGTATTTATATGTATTCTTGTGTTTGGGTATACTTGTGTGTATGCATGTGTATGCATTCACGTTTGTGAGTGTATAACTTATACATTAGCATGTATACTGATTTTTTTATGCTACTGTATATATCACTAGTACATTGTATGTATAAATTTATACATTTGTGTATGTGCATATATATATATATATATATATATATATATATATGTATGTATGTATGTATGTGTATATATATATATATATATATATATATATATATGTATGTATAAATGCATATATGTACATATATGTGTATAAATGCATGCATATATGTACATATAAATCCACATATATGTGGGTGCGTGTGTATGTATGTATGTATATATATATATATATATATATATATATATGTATGTATAAATGCATATATGTACATATATGTGTATAAATGCATGCATATATGTACATATAAATCCACATATATGTGGGTGCGTGTATATGTATGTATGTATATATATATATATATATATATATGTATGTATGTATAAATGCATATATGTACATATATGTGTATAAATGCATGCATATATGTACATATAAATCCACATATATGTGGGTGCGTGTGTATGTATGTATATATATATATATATATATATATATATATATATATATATATATCCATGCATATACACACATATTTGTGTATGTATGTTTAAATACTCATGTGTGTGTCTCTCTCGATATATATATATATATATATATATATATATATATATATATATATATATCACACATGCACAAATATGAGTAAATACATACATACATATATAGATATATATACACACACACACACACAAACACTCATATTTGTGTGTACACACACATATATGTGATGTATTTGTTCCATACACTTCGGTATATACAAATATATTTATATACATGCATATACATGTATATGTGTTTTTGTGCATATGTACATGTTTTTGTGTGTATGTATGTATGCCAGTAGCTATGCACATGTATGTAAATATCTCTGTTCATGTATATGCTTACACACATGCCTATATAAATATGCATACACCTACATACATATATATTTATATGTGTGTATAAATATTTATGCGTATATATGCATGCAGTGCATCTCTATCCATGTGTACATACATGTGCGTAGGTATGTATGTGTTTTGTTTCTCGTATTTAAAAACGCCTCAGTGTCTTAGAAAATTTCATTACTAACTTCGAATACAATTTTGTATGTTGCCTAAACAGAAACATTTGCAAATAAAAGTCATATATACATATATAAATATATATGTGTGTGTGTGTATACATATGCATATATATATATGTATATATGTGTGTATATATATATATATATATATATATATATATATATATATATGTGTGTGTGTATATGTATATGTATATGTATATATATATATATATATATATATATATATATATATATATATATATATACTCTGCATATATATGATTCAATATACCATATATATATATATATTCAATATATATATATGTATACAAATATATGCTTGAACATATACATTTAACATAACATATACATACATATATATTTAACATAATACATAGTCGCACACACCTGTATGTATGTATGTATGTATGTATATACATACGCACACACATGCTTGTCAGTCTGCAGTTTTAAACTCGTGTAACTTTGCTTTTCCTCAGTCTAGAACTAATCTGTGGAAAATATAAGTTTAAGAGTCTATTGACATTTTTAATTAGATTTGCTTCTAAGCTCGTTAATTTTCAACACGTCTTGCGACATTACATTAGTAAACCTTGATAGAATTGTGAAGTTTTGGAAGTATAATTTACTGTTAATATCTTTTTAAAAATTTCAATAATTTCTCTTTTATTTCTTTCATCATGTGCCCATTTTAGTCATTGAGCAACGGCCATGCATGAGCATCATGTCTATGATTTTAGTTGAATAAATCAACTCCAGTACTTTTTTTTTTGTTTTTAATAGTCTGTTTCTTATTTGATAAGTTTCAGTTTTGTTATCTGCTAATAGGATGTAACCGATCATTAAAGATATGTTGAAGGACCCACACCGGTTTCTGCACTAGCATAATAGCCTCAGCTTCCTCAGCACGCATTACCATGATAGAGACTCTCCACCCATCATGCTGAAGTTTGCCCTGCAAATGATTCGTTTTACCATCATGAAACTGAGATTTTCTGCTCCTAAAGACTAAACCTTTTTTTATATTAATCTGGAATCCAACAGTATTGAGCCCAAAGCTTGGATCAGTGCTGCATTGGAAATACCCTACCATTTCACCCTACTAGGACCTTATAAATATACTTGTATAAATATATATAACAATAACAATAATTCAAGGATGGAATACATCGCTATGGGCATTTCCACAAATCACATAATTTTAACATCAGAGTCCATATCCTTGGGATGAGTCCAGTATAGTTTGTAATATCCGTGGATGGATGAAATGCCACTAATGTGTCTGGGGAGAGTGAAACTACCTTCATATCTAGCACACTCACCAGTTCAACTTCCACTCATTTATTATTATGCTCTTTTGGGGCCTGCAATCGCCTATATTATTGATTCTGTTATTATCATTTTTAAATTGTTACACTAGATAATAATAGAGTTAAT
>NC_142956.1:12307938-12317938 GCF_046866305.1 Octopus bimaculoides
TATATTTATATATATTTATATATATATATATTTATATATATATATATTTATATATATATATATTTATATATATATATATTTATATATATATATTTATATATATATATATATATATATTTATATATATATATATTTATATATATATATATTTATATATATATATTTATATATATATATATTTATATATATTTATATATATATATATTTATATATATATATATTTATATATATATATATTTATATATATATATATTTATATATATATTTATATATATTTATATATATATATATTTATATATATTTATATATATATATATTTATATATATTTATATTTATATATATTTATATATATATATATTTATATATATATATATTTATATATATATATATTTATATATATATATATTTATATATATATATATTTATATATATATATATTTATATATATATATATTTATATATATATATATTTATATATATATATATATTTATATATATATATATTTATATATATATATATATTTATATATATATATATTTATATATATATATATTTATATATATATATATTTATATATATATATATATTTATATATATATATATTTATATATATATATATTTATATATATATATATATATATATATTTATATATATATATATATATATATATATATATATATATATATATATATATATATATATATATATATATCTTATATATATATATAAAGCTGAAGTTTTCTGTGTGTGTGGACAATTCCATACGACCACAATTATCTTCTGAACCTTTCATCCGATTTCGTTGAAATTTTATACATAACTTCGTCTGCCACCCAGCAAGGACCGCATCTAGTTATTGTTTTGAAAATCGATATTAGGGCCTGTTGAGCAGTGCGAGAAGTGAGATGAGTTGTACTCACATGTGAGTTTTACTCGATCAGCTGTTAAGTGCACGCAAAGATGGCACAAAAATGCTGCAGTAAATAGGCACGAAAACAAGACGTTTTTTATTACTGGGAATAAACGTTTTCTTAAGCAAATATTCAAAAAGTTTATTTTACATTGGTTGGTCACGTTAGGGTTGTCATTTTGTTATCTTATATAGTCGACAATTTTTTTCTTATATAATCGTTTTTTATAGGAACTATAATAATAAATGTATCTTTTTTAAAGTTGATAATAACTTTGACTGGCGCTAAAAAATGTGCATTATTCACCTAAATTGTAGAAAATAATGCAGGGTAGTTCAAACAGGGATAACAGTTATGAAAAACGAAAGCATTATCACACTTATTGTATTTCGTTTTTATTACATTCCTGTTTACAAACGTTGTTTCGGTTAGTAAACTGTTAATTGTGGTAAAACTTTTGTTTTCACTCGGATTTATTTTCACTCTTTGCACTTGAAACAAAAGGTACGTTTCCTTGAGATTATTTCTTTTGCTTATTTCACAACTAACAATTCCTAAACTATTTCTATGTTAAGTTTAACATTTGACTTTTGTACTATTTCTCGTTCTGCTCATGACGTTAATACTTGAAAATATGTCGTTACGTTAACAATATTACGGAAAAGTTCATGTAAGGGTTGGTCTATAAATCAAAGACTTATAAATATTCTATTTTTGGTCTTTTTGACTACCATTGGTCCCATGATTTTATGACAGAATATTTTGTTCCAAACTGGGCTTCCCTCTTCGCCATTTTCTTCTCAACTCCTCCAAATCGGCGATGGTCGACTAGAGTACGATGACAGGGAAACATCGACACTTCTACAATTGGCTACTCTGTCCCCATGTCCCATGATCTCTGGGACATGGAGACATGTACACTTTGGATAATATATATAGGGGAGAATTCAAGAAAAAACAACAGACGAAGACAGGTGGTGTAAACAACAAATGGATGTATCAGTATAACGCTCGGGAATAGAGAAAGTCTTTAACGTTTCGAGCCTACGCTCTTCAACAGAAAGGAACAAAGAAAAAAATAAGGAGAGAAACAAGGGGAGAAAAAAATATGTGTAGTAGTCAGCGATCTATCATGGCGAATATATATATATATATAAGAATGGAGAAAATCACATCTTTAATTGGTGATTACACCACGCATAACTAATAAACATTTCTATTGTGCCAGGATATTTAAATACAGAAAAAGGTATAGAATACCAGTCAAATTCGTCTCTCCACAAATATCTGTTAATACAACGATATCAAGACAAACCAAAATGGGTTAAGTTCAAAGTGAACTAAGAAAATAATTCAGTAGATGAACACATAAAAAAGAACATTATGAAGAAATATAATATTCTATGAAAAGCCAGTTTATTATTTAATTTTTTATGATGTCAGTGGATGACAAAAGAATAATGAATAAACAGGAACTCAATGTCATGACAATTAGAAACAGAAATTTTATGTCCTGATAATTAGCCGTCTATTAAATATGCTGAAAAATTTTTTTAGAACAATTATGCATATTAGATTATATGAAAAGCAATTATAATTAATGGGTTATTTAGTATTGAAATGTTTAAATGTTTTTCTATTTTTGTGAGAACAGTTTAACATAAAATACCTTTTACAATTTAATAATACTAATTTAGAAGTAATTATGTGATACATTACCTCAAGGCAAAAACTGCATTTAAAATTACCAGTATTTCAAGATGGTGCATAACTAATAATGGACCACTTTACATCAGTTAATGTTCCTGTCTTACAAATCCATAATGCATTTACTAAGATTCTTATTCATTTGAATGAATAAAGTAAAAGAGTAAAAGAGTGTACATGTATAAAAATGACAGAAAATGGAATGAACGATATTTATTATTTAAAATCATTACAACTGTTTTGATACATTTTTACATTCATAGTACATTGGTGAAATGTTGCGTAATAATTATCATCCATACAAGGTATAAAATACACCTCTTCAGGTGAATGTTTAAATAGATTCTATGTAAGATCCTACTGTCATTTTACTCAGTGTAAGAATGCATACTCAAAGCAGTGTGTCATTTCCAGTTGTTGCCAATCAAAATACAAAATAAATTAACTGACAAATGGAAAGGGAAAAAGGGTCAGGTTGACTATAACTTAATGGTCAGATTATAAGGAAGAAAGTGCTAAACAAAATACAGAATAAAATAAAGAATAAAATCCATTATAAATTGGTTTTGCACTGGCTCATAAACTGAATCTTAGATAACAACCCGGTCACGTAAAACTATGTACTTGTCAGAGGTGGCAGGCTTAGAAACATTTCATAGTACTTATCTCTCTATGTGTATTGGCCGTTTGTCTTAAATTTGCATTGCTTAAAGTTTTACAAACATGAGAAAAGTAATGGGGCAACCCCCCACCCTCGCGCCAGTACTTATTTTATTCTGAACGTGGTACTTATTCCACCAGTCTCTTTTGCCAAGCTGCTAAGTTACAAGGATGTAAACAAACCAACACTGGTTGTCAAGAATTGGTGAGGAACAATCACATTTTGGAGAAAGGAATGCAGAAATAAACATGGAGAGAAAATAGAAAAAGGTTTAGTAGCTAGCGATCTATTAGGGTGAATGCTGGACAGAGGGGTCACACAGGAGAGCTAGGAAGAAGGGGAGATAATAAAGTAGTGGTGATCCCAAAATGAAGATGCGAGTGCGTGTGTATGTGAGAACGTCTATGTGCATGTGGGAGGGGGCTGGTGACATTAACGTGTGCATATGTGGATGATAGTGTAGGTGCTGGAAAGTGGTCAGTGCTAGTGTGTGTGGTGTGGTGTGGTATGGTGGTGTGTGGTGTGGTGGTGTGTGGTGTGGTAGTGTTGGGGTGTGGAGGAGGCAAGAGTGGGGTGGCCAAGGGATGGGGGTGGGGTGGGATGGGAGGATGGGCTTTTTTCAATTTTCTTCCAAATTTGCTCACAAGGCTTTGGTCAGCCTGGAGCTATAATAGAAGACACTTGTCTAAGATGGGTGCTGCAGCAGGACTGAACCAGGAACCTGGTGGCTGCAAGGTAAGCTTCTTAACCACACAGCCATGTCTGTGGCTACTTATGTGAAATGTTACTGAAACCAAGTTGTTATTTAACTAACAATTTATAACGGTTGTGTTTACAGTGACAATTACATCACCAGGACTATCACCACCACCGATATCATTACCAATACCACCATTATCATCCCAACCACCACTACCGATACCAAAAACATCAACGCCAGCACCAGCACCACCAAAATCACCACCAACTCTCACTCAAACAACATACCATACCACCAGTGTTACTTCAGATGGCCACCACCTCCATCATCACCACTATAACACCAACACTACAACCACACCGTCATCACAACCAACCCTTCCCCACTCCCTCTCACCACGATCATTATCGCCCACCCCCAACTCTCTCCACCCTCCTCCAGTCACCACTCCTGCTATTACCATCACCATAATTATTAACCTCTTTGCATAATGTAGTGTCCCTCCCGGGTGTGAAATGCTCTGCCAACCCCTTTCTACTACCGCCCAAACCACTCGCCAATTTACTTCCACTTAAGAGCCTCTGTGACTTTGCATACCTTACATACAAAATGAGGGAGGAAGACCACTACGTGGTAGATGGACGTGTGTGAAATAGCAGCCAAATCTCCCTAGAAATCACACACTGCTGTCTTATGTATGTATATATGTATGTATGGGCCAATGAGGGAGACCTTTACATGGTAGATAGACCAGGTAGAAATAGCAGTCAAATCTCCCTCAAATCGCACTCTACTGTCTTATGTATGTAGATATGTTTGTATGAGCCAATGAATGGTTACATATAAATACAAAGTCGTTTGCATTTATAGAAAAAATATTCTTATCATAGTGTTTTATGGTTTATTTGTAGCCCTTTTCTTCCTCTCAAACTTTTGTTCATCATTTTTGAAATTTCAATAAATTTTATTTCTTTTCAGACATGACATTTCAGTATCAAGTAGAAAAAAAAAAAAAAAAAGACGAATGACAAACCATTGTTTCCAACACCTACTTCTCTTTGCATTCACTGAAGGTTCCAAAGCTGTTCCAAGCCATTCCAAACATTTATACTGTGTATGGACAAGGCACTATTACTGAAAGACTACAGAGAAACAGTTTTCACATTTCAAGGAGGGGAAAATTCAATCTCATAAACTCCCTAAATTCTGGCTACCATATAAAGGTCTCCCTCATTGGTTCATACATACATATCTACATACATAAGACAGTAGGATGTGATTTGAGGGAGATTTGGCTGCTATTTCTAGCCGGTCTATCTGCCATGTAGAGGTCTCCCTCATTGGCTCATATATACATATCTACATAGATAAAACAGCAGGGTGCAATTTGAGGGATATTTGGCTGCTATTTCTCCCCGGTGTAGCTACTGTGTAGAGGTCTCCCTTATTGGCTCATACATATTATATACATACATAAGACAATAGGTGTGATTTGAGGGATATTTGGCTGCTGTTTCTACCCAGTCTATCTACCATGTAGAGGTCTCCCTCATTGGCTCATACAAACATATCTACATACATAAGACAGTAGAGTGTGATTTGAGGGAGATTTGACTGCTAGTTCTACCTGGTCTATCTACCATGTAAAGGTCTCCCTCATTGGCCCATACATACATATATACATACATAAGACAGCAGTGTGTGATTTCTAGGGAGATTTGGCTGCTATTTCACATACATACATATATACATACATAAGACAGCAGTGTGTGATTTCTAGGGAGATTTGGCTGCTATAGGCATGCACACAAACATACGCATGTACACAGATGCATACGCGCACACATGTACACGCACATACATACATACATACATACATACATACATACATACACATGTACATATATATCATGAACTAACTATTACTTTCTCAGATGCAGCACAGAATTTTGTCAGTGAACAGGTCGCGGTCTCAAAGCGACGAAAATATTTTGACAAATTAAATTTAAATGTTGAAGTGAATCTAACGGATTTTGTGTGTTATTTTAAATGGCTTATAAACACCTTCCACGTTGCAATTGTTTATATATATATATATATATATATATATATATATATATATATATATATATATATATATGTATATGGATGTGTGCGTGTGTGTATGTATATATATATATATATATATATATATATATATATATATGGATGTGTGTGTATGTGTATATATATATATATATATACATATACAAGAATAAGGGCAGAGAATCGTCAATTAATAATAGAATAATGGAATAGATTTCTTTGAGGTGAGGTGCCTGAACTCGCTAGCCGATGAATTCGTAAGTGCCTTTCTTATCGTTGATTTTTGGTGTCGCATGGCCAAAAATTACCGTGAATTTTTTTAGAGACACTTTCAAGTTTATCAGAATATTTGGGCTGAAGATTGGAATAGTGAAATTTCCATTCACTTAACCATGAAACGATTCGTATCGAATTAACTAAAGGCTTGGTTTGTTTACGCTTTTCCCTCCGGTTTTTTGTTCTATGTGTGCCATAAATATCGCCATCCGCTTTAGAGAAAAATTTGTAGTTTGGAATCAGTAGTTCTTTGACTGCTATTTCTGAATTTTCAGTATGTTGGAGAAGCAACTCAATTGCTAATCCCTGTATATTTATGATGATAAATTATATATATATATATATATATATATATATATATGGATGTGTGTGTGTACATATATATATATATATATATGTGTATGTGTATATATATATATATTATTTTGCTTAAAAGAGTTCCAACACTGTCTGTTTTTTATGTTTTATTTATATTCCTGCAGAACTAATGTGGGGTATAGAATATGGAATATACAATATATAATATGATATACAATATAAAATAAAATAAAATAAAAATGGATGGCACCATGAAAGAAAGTATTGAATGTAGATGAAATATTGAGTGTTCAATGTAAAGGATCAAATATATAAATATATAAATATAAATATATATATATATAAAGGCGACTCGAGTTTCAGGGCTATTTCCCTTCGTCATGGCCGGTATGACAGACTATATATATATATATATGGATCTGTATGTGTGTGTGTATATATATCTTTTACTCTCTCTTTTACTTGTTTCAGTGTGGCCATGCTGGAGCACCACCTTTAGTCGAGCAAATCGACCCCAGGACTTATTCTTGTAGTACATATTCTATCGGTCTGTTTTGCTGAACCACTAAGTTACGGGGACGTAAACACACCAGCATTAGTTGTCAAGCGATGCTGAGGGAACAAACATGTACACATACACACACACGCATATATATATACATATATATGACGGGCTTCTTTCAGTTTCTGTGTACCAAATCCACTCACAAGGCTTTGGTCGACCCAAGGCTATAGTAGAAAACACTTGCCCAAGGTGCCACGCAGTGGGACTGAACCCAGAACCATGCAGTTAGTAAGCAAGCTACTTACCACACAGCCACTCCAACGCCTATATATATATATATATATATATATATATGTATATATATATATATATATATATATATATATATATATATATATATATATATATATATATATATATATATATATATATATATATATATATATATATAAACATATCGATGTGTGTGTGTGTATATATATATATATATATATATATATATATATAGTAATGCAGATCAGCATTGTTGGTTTAAATTCATTCAAGCACTACCATAGACATATATAATATGTATACATGGTACTATACACACACATATATTTATACAACTAGATGAGGGGACAACAAGTAGGTATTCTTTCGGTTTCTATCTACCAAATCCACTCACAAGGCTTTGGTCAGCCCGAAGCTATAGTAGAAGACACTTGCCCAAGGTGCCACGCAGTGGGACTGAACCCAGAACCATGTGTTTGGTAAGTAAGGTACTTTATGTATATATCTTTTATATATCTCTGGTTTCAGTCATAAAACAACAGGCCATATTGGAACACCACCTTAAAGAATTCCATATACAGTAATTCCTCACCATATCTGGCCAATATATGTAAATTTCCATCATGGTCTCCTCAGTACATCGCGGGTTTCTGCAGCCAATAGGTATTCTTTTATTCTTTTAGATTTTAATTATTTCTGTGGTAAAATAAATATTCTCACACCCAAAAATGAATAAATAAAAATACAGCACAGTACTGCACTGTACAACACCTTAATTAAAATATATTAAAAGAAAATACGTAGTGTACCGTAGATGAGTAAACAAACAATCACAAATATATGAATGGAAAATGAAACTCGGGAGGCAAGTGTGGGGTGTTCTTTTGCATTTATTATACAATAAATATATATAAATTATAAAAATGATAAAAAATATATACGGGGCAGAACTATTTCTACTTTGTGGATTTTCACCTATCATGAGAGGTTTTGGAATGTAACACCCAGGATAGTCGTGGGATTATTGTAGTAGAGATAGCTCTAGAAATGAGCCCAATAAATAAATATATATAATATATTCTTTTACTCTTTTACTCTTTTACTTGTTTCAGTCATTTGACTGTGGCCATGCTGGAGCACCGACTTTAGTCGAGTAAATCGACCCCAGGACTTATTCTTTCTAAGCCTAGCACTTACTCTATCAGTCTTTTTTACTGAACCGCTAAGTTACGGGGATGTAAACACACCAACACTGGTTGTCAAGCGATGTTGGGGGGGGGGACAAGCACAGACACACAAACACACATACATATATATACATATACATATACATATATACGACGGGCTTCTTTCAGTGTCCGTCTACCAAATCCACTCAGAAGGCTTTGGTCGGTCCAAGGCTATAGTAGAAGACACTTGCCCAAGGTGCCACGCAGTGGGACTGAACCCGGAACCATGTGGTTCGTAAGCAAGCTACTTACCGCACAGCCACTCCTGCGCCTCTAATAATAAAGAGTAAGGAACCATGTATTCTCTATTATTAATTAATACTAATATACACTCCAGACAATTTTTATTGTCCAGCATAAGACACATGGAATTACTCATTGGAAGAATGCACAGAGTGACTAACAACTAAATGTAGTCACAGATGTTAGATACTGATCGTTGTGGTTAGCCATTAATTGGAACCTAACTGAGAGCTAATATGATATCCGCCCAGATAATATATTCCCCCAAACACATACATATATATATATATATATATATATATATATATATATATATATATGTATATATGTATGTATATATATGTGTATATATATATATATATATATATATATATATATATATATATACACACACACATACATATACACATATATATTGGGCCATGTTTCTAAGGCCATCTCCTGCTCTCTAAAAACTTATGAACTGCTTTTTTTATGAGTGATCTGCTGACCCTCATCATCACAGTGGAAAAAATTTAATAAAATACCACCACCACCACTACTACAACAACCATCATCACCACTATTATTACTACCACCACCACTACTACTACCACCACCACCACCACCACCACCATCGCCACTACTACCACCACCACTACTACTACCACCACAACCACTACAACTGCTACCACCACTAGCACAGCTACCTGCCACACCATCAGCACCATCAGCAGTCCTAATCTATATTTCAATATGCTCTCCAAAATGCGGCCAAGAACGTCTCCTTTTGTTTTGAAATGGTGGAACACGAAATCATGGAATAAAAATTAATTTCGTTTTCCACGAAGAAGAGCAGAAATAAATATAGAAATATTAAGAAAGAGAGGCAGAGACGCACTGAACGTCTGCTCCAGCGAAAACAATACTTTTTGTATGGGATGGCAAATAGTGTGTTCACCATCTGTCCATTTTGTTTCAACGACAAGATACATAGCAGGGAAGAGGCCTTTGTGTGTATATGTATATATATGAGTGTGTCTGTGTATGTATATATATTATAAGTGTGTGAGTATATATATAGTATATATATATATATATATATATATA
>NC_142956.1:12322938-12342938 GCF_046866305.1 Octopus bimaculoides
TCAGCCTCTTTTGCCAAATCACTAAGTTATGCAGATGTAAACACATCAACACCAGTTGTCAAGTATTTTGGGGGGACAAACACAGACAACAAAGACACATACATACACACTGATATATATATATATATATATATATATATATATATATATATATATATATATATATATATATATGTATATATATATACACACATATATATATATACATAAATATACATATATATATATGGTGCAGGAGTGGCTTTGTGGTAAGTAGCTTGCTTACCAACCACATGGTTCCAGGTTCAGTCCCACTGCGTGGCACCTTGGGCAAGTGTCTTCTACTATAGCCTCGGGTCGACCAAAGCCTTGTAGACAGAAACTGAAAGAAGCCCGTCGTATATATGTATATGTATATATGTATGTGTGTGTATATGTTTGTCTCTCCCACAACATCACTTGACAACTGATGCTGGTGTGTTTACGTCTCCGTAACTTAGTGGTTTGGCAAAAAGAGACCAATAGAATAAGTTCTAGGCTTACAAAAGAATAGGTCCTGGGGTTGATTTGCTCAACTAGAAGCGGTGCTCCAGCATGGCCACAGTCAAATGACTGAAACAAGTAAAGGAGAACAAGAGTAAAGAGTATATACGATGGGTTTCTTTCGGTTTCTGTCAACAAAATCCACCCACAAGGATTTGGTTGGCCTGAGGCTATAGTAGAAGACACTTGCCTAAGCTACCACACAGTGGGACTGAACCCAGAACCATGGGATTGGGAAGCAAGTTTCTTACCACACAGCTTGCACGTAAGATAAATCAAAAATATAAAATATAAACAAGATAAAGAACAAAAATGTCAAAAGGACGTACCTAATAAATGCATCAGATTGATGCTCAGAGAAGGTTTAAGATAGAAAAAAGGGGGTTTGACATTTCAAGCATGGCTCTTCATCAGAGAGAGTCAAAAAGAAAAAACTTTGGAGAGACTTTTCACTTGCCTATTATTATACACTCACACACATCTGTGCCTTTCTGACAATTATCTGGAGTATTTAATTCTTGAATGTCCTAACACTGGATTATGTTATACCTTTGAATTCCCTCAGAATACATCAATTTTGTAACTTTGATTATATTTTTTAAAATCTTTTATTGTTTTTTCCTGAAGATGTGTAAAAGAATTTTGATTTATTAAGTCTCTTAATGAATTCTTTATACTGAAATATATATTGAAGAAGATAAATATGTTCATTTGAATATATACGTTTTTGTGTCATAACTCCTTTATTATTATTAATATATATATATATATATATATATATATATATATATATATATATATCCATATATACAATGGGCTTCTTTTAGTTTCCGTCTACCAAATCCACTCACAAGGCTTTGGTTGGCCCGAGGCTATAGTAGAGGACACTTGCCCAAGGTTCTAAGCAGTGGGACTGAACCTGGAACCATGTGGTTCGTAAGCAAGCTACTTACCACACAGCCACTCCTGCGCCTACTTTGATTATATTTTTTTAATCTTTTATTGTTTTATTAGTTTCAGTCATTTGACTGTGGCCATGCTGGAGCACCACCTTTAGTCGAAGAAATCGACCCCAGCACTTATTCTTTGTAAGCCTAGTACTTATTCTATTGGTCAATTTTTGCCAGACCGCTATGTTACGGGGACGTAAATATACCAACATTGGTTGTCAAGTGGTGTTGGCAGGACAGACACAGCCACACAAACATACACACACACACACACACACACACATATATATATATATATATATATATATATATATATATATATATATATACATACACATATATACGACGGGCTTCTTTTAGTTTCTGTCTACCAAATCCATTCACAAGGCTTTAGTTGGCCCAAGGCTATATCAGAAGACACTTGCCCAAGGTGCTACGCAGTGGGACTGAACCCAGAACCATGTGGTTGGGAAGCAAGCTTCTAACCACACACAAACAATTTAGTCATAGCAAATTATTACTGTGGGTACCAGAAGCACAGTTATTGTTAGAGAAATGAGTCAAAATTCTTATACTTGCATTAAAATCACATTTATATATGCTTTGCATGAAGATTTAATTGTTTTAACTCTTATTTCTGACAACAACTATGCCTTTAGCACCCACAGTCTCAATTAGTGATGACTAGATTTTTCCTAAATGGCCTTGTAGCTGCTTAAATTTATATATACATATGTGTGTGTGTGTGTGTGTGTGTGAAGGTGCATGGCTCAGTGGTTAGAGTATCAAGCTTGCGATCGAGAGGTTGTGAGTTCGATTCCCGAATCGGGCTGCGTGTTGTGTTCTTGAGTAAGACACTTTATTTCACGTTGCTCCAGTTCACTCACCTGTAGAAATGAGTTGCAACGTCACAGGTACCAAGCTGTATCAAGCTCATTGCCTTTCCCTTGGATGGCATCAGTGGCATGAAGTGGGGAGGCTGGTATGCATGGGCGACTGCTGGTCTTCCATAAACAACCTTGCCCGGAATTGTGCCTTGGAGGTAACTTTCTAGGTGCAATCCCATGGTCATTCATGACCGAAGAGGGTCTCCTCCCATATATATATATATATATATATATATATATATATATATATATATATATATATATATAGGCGCAGGAGTGGCTGTGTGGTAAGTAGCTTGCTTACCAACCACATGGTTCCGGGTTCAGTCCCACTGCGTGGCATCTTGGGCAAGTGTCTTCTACTATAGCCTCGGGCCGACCAAAGCCTTATGAGTGGATTTGGTAGACGGAAACTGAAAGAAGCCCGTCGTATATATGTATCTCTGAGTGGTCGGCGTTAGGAAGGGCATCCAGCTGTAGAAACTCTGCCAAATTTAGATTGGAGCCTGGTGTTGCCATCCGGTTTCACCAGTCCGCAGTCAAATCGCCCAACCCATGCTAGCATGGAAAGCGGATGTTAAACGATGATGATGATGATGATGATGATGATTTGTGTGTCTGTGTTTGTCCCCCTAGCATTGCTTGACAACCGATGCTGGTGTGTTTATATCCCCGTCACTTAGCGGTTCGGCAAAAGAGACCGATAGAATAAGTACTAGGCTTCCAAAGAATAAGTCCTGGGGTCGATATGCTTGACTAAAGGCAGTGCTCCAGCATGGCCGCAGTCAAATGACTAAAACAAGTAAAAGAGTAAAAGAGTATATATATATATGTGTGTGTGTGTGTGTGTATAGACGCAGGTATAGCTGTGCAGTAAGAAGCTTGCTTCTCAATCACTTAGTTCTAGGTTCAGTTCTAAGTTGACCAAAGTGTAGACAGAAACTGAAAGAAGCCCACTGCGTATATGTGTGTGTGCATGCCTTTTTGTCTATGTTTGTCCTCTCGTCACCACTTGACAATTGGTGTTTATGTGTTTACATCGCCATAGCTTAGCAGTTCAGCAAAAGAGACGAGACTCATAGAATAAGTGTTAGGCTTTAAAAAAGTAAGCTCTGGGGTCAATTTGGTTGACTAATACCCTTCAAGGCAGTGTTGTAGCATGGCTGCAGTCAAATGACTGAAACAAATAAAAGATTACACACATGCACACACATGATGGGCTTCTTTTAGTTTCCGTGTACCAGAGGACATTTGTTCAAATGCTAAACAGTGGGATGGAACCTGAGACCATATGATTGCAACGAAATCTTATTAACCTCAGAACCATGCCTGCATGTGACTGTCCTTTGCCTCTGCACACAAGAAAATGAGGTTGGATGGTCATGTTTGGAAGAAGAGGTGGAGGAAGGGGAGAAGGAGGTGAATGAGGAAAGAGGGGAGGATGAAGTGGAAGACAAAGTGGAAGATGATGAGGATAAAGAAGAAGAGGGGTGAGGAAGAAGAGACATGGAAGAGAGGACAAAGTGGATGATAAAGTGAAAGGTGAAGGGGAGGAAGGGGAGGAAGAGGGGAAAGGGGAGGAAGTCAAGGAAGAGGGGGAAAATGAAGAGGATGAAGTGGAGGAAGAGAAGGGAGAGGGGAGGAGGAAAAGGAGAAGGAAGAAGACAAGGAAGAGAGGAATATGAAGAGGAGGAAAAGGAAGAGGGGGTGGAAGAAGAGGAGGAAGAAAAGATGAAGGAAGAGGACAAGGAAGAAAGGAGGATGAAGGGGTAGAGGAAAAGATGAAGGAAGAGGGAGAGGAAGAAGGTTCAGAGGAGAAAGACAAAGATGAGGAGGAGAAAGGAAGAGGATGAAGAAGTAGGAAGAGGTGGTACAGTAGAGAAGAGGGGGAAAATATGAAGGGATGGGTATTGGGGGTGGAGGGGAAAGGCGGATTGGTGTGGCGGGGAAGTCTTTAGCGAAAATGTTGTGCTGCGCATATGAAAACTGTATTAAAAATTATAAAGATTTCCTTCGCTAATTAAATACCGTTTCCCTTTAATTTAATATCCACAGACTGCTCGCCCTACCCACCCCCACCACCACCACATTCACAGCCGTTCGTCCTGCTCTCCCCCACAGCTCACGCCCCCCGCCCCCTGCTGTAGCACCCGTACAAACCCAAGCCACAATTACCTCCCCCCCACTACACCACCAACCCCCATAACCATCCTCCAAGCCTGTATCCCACCATTCAGCTAGTCACTTTATTTTGTCCTGCAGTCACTGCCCCCCACCCACCACCACCACCATCCTACCATTCCCCCCCTACGCCTCCACCGCTCCCACCCCGCTGCCAGTAACAATCCACCAACAGCTCGCCAGACAATCACCCATCAATACCACCACCAACAGCAACATCTTCGATACCACCAGAAACACCACTGCCAATACATCAACACCACCACTATCAACATCACCACCATCACCATCACCACCATCTCCATAGCTACCACCAACACCACCACCATCACCATCTCCACGGCAACCACCAACACCAGCACCAACACCAGCACCACCACCACCTCCATCCCCACCACCACCACCACCAACAGCATTGCAATCAACACCACCATCGTCACCTTAACCACAGCTACCACCAACACCACCACCATCATCATCTCCACGGCAACCACCACCACCACCACCACCACCACTACCTCCATCCCCACCACCACCAACACCATTGCAACCAACACCACCATCGTCACCTTAACCACAACCACCACCATCACCACAATGCTACCACCGAAACTACCACCAGCATCACCACCACCACTAACATCAGACACCAAACCACCAAGACCACACCACGCCACACAGCTACTCCCCGTCAGGCACCACCACGACCACCACCACCAACAACAGCAACACCAACACCAGTCTTTCCCCTGCTTGTATAAAAAGAAAAAATATTTTCTGTGTCTTTTACAAGCGACTGTCTCTTGGACTCTCTGCTCTGTTAATCCCCTGCAATCACCCTCCTCATTTGATGCTAACCATCCCCGACCATTCCCTAGCATCTCCAGCGTCCTCTATCCTGAAGCCTACCTTATTTCTTGCTTCTGTGTCACTAACTTTGCTGTAAAATGTCTTCAGGCTTGTATTAATGGCTTGGACAATTTTTCGAGCTATTTCTTTGTAACCTTATTTAATTGTTGTTCCAGCACGACCACCACCACCGATAACAACTGACTGACAAAATACCTCACCAACCAACTAACCAGCACTAACACTGACTCTAACACCACCACCACCACCACTACTACAACGATTGCTACCATCACAAAAATCACCACCATTACTACTACCACCGCCACTGCTACGACTACCACTACCACCACAAACACTACTATCACCACCCCAACACTAATACCATCACCACAACCACCATTCCACCACTACTACTAACATGACCAGCACCTCCATCACCATTACCTCCATTAAGGAAATTGTTTCTCTATGTCATCACGAGGTCGAATTCATATTGCAGCTAAATTTCTCTCATGCCAAACCTTACTGTCTTTAGATAAGCAAGCAATACATGCGATAGAAAAAATATTCTGGATGGTCATGCAGTATTTTCTACTGTAGCCCTGTGAGTAAATTTGCTTTGCAAGTAAATTTGATAGATAGAAACTGAATGGAAGCCCATCACATATATATATTGCTCATACTGAGTCGCAAACACCACATATATATATAAATACACACACACGTATACAAACATGTATATATACACACACATATATATATGTATATACACGCACACACACACACACACCATCATATCATCATCATCATCGTTTAACGTCCGCTTCAATGCTAGCATGGGTTGGATGATTTGACTGAGGGCTGGCGAGCTAGAAGGCTGCACCAGTCTCCAATCTGATCTGGCAGAGTTTCTACAGCTGGATGCCCTTCCTAATGCCAACCACTCCGAGAGTGTAGTGGGTGCTTTTACGTGCCACTGGCATGAGGGCCAGTCAGGCGATACTGGCGTCGGCCATGCTCAAATGGTGCTTTTTACGTGCCACCTGCACAGGAGCCAGTCTGATAGCACTGGCAACAAATACACTCAAATGGTGCTTTTTTATGTGCCACTGGCATGGGAGCCAGTCAGCGGCCCTGACAACGATCATGCTCGAATGGTGCTTTTAACATTCCACTGGCACGGGTGCCAATCAGACAGTACTGTCATTGGCCATGACAGCAATTTCATTTGCCTCAAAAGGTCTTTGCAAGCATACTTTATTGTCCAATGAATGAAGGGTTCTCTTAGATGGGCTGGTTATACAGCACTGGCATAGGCCACGGTTATGGTTTCACTTGGCTTGCTGGGCCTTCTCAAGCACAGTATAAATCCAAAGGTCTCAGTCACTTGTCATTGCCTTGGTGACGCCCAACGTTTGAAGGTTGTACTTCACCACCTCATCCCAGGTTTTCCTGGGTCTACCTCTTCCACAGATTCCCTCAACTGCTAGGCTGTGATACTTTTTCACACAGCTGTCCTCATCCATTCGCAGCACATGACCATACCATACTTGCACACCACATCTGATGCTTCCTAAGTTCAACTTTTCTCTCGGTGCGTTTACACTCTGTCATGTATGCACACAGACATTACACATCCAGTGGGGCATACTGGCTTCATTCCTTGCAAGCTTACACATGTCCTCAGCAGTCACGGCCAATGTTTCACTATCATGTAGCATAGCTGTTCAGACACAGGCATCATGCAGTCTACCTTTTACTCTGAGAGAGAGGGCGTTTGTCACCAGCAGAGGTAGGATCACTCTGAACCTTGCCCAGGCTATCCTTATTGTAGCAGCTACACTTTCAGAGCATCCACCCCCACTAGTGACTTGGTCACCTTACATATATACATATATATATACACACCCACAGACACATATATGTACACACAGACACATATATATATATATATACATACATATAAATATAAATATAAATAGGCGTAAGAGTGACTGTGTCGTAAGTAGCTTGCTTACGAACCACATGGCTCCGGGTTCAGTCCCACTGACTGGCAAGTGTCTTCTACTATAGCCTCAGGCCGACCAAAGCCTTGTGAGTGAATTTGGAAGATGGAAACTGAAAGAAGCCCGTCGTATATATGTATATATATATATATATATATATATATATATATATATATATATATATATATATGTATGTATGTATGTATTTGTGTGTATATGTTTGTGTGTCTGTGTTTGTCCCCCCCAACATCGCTTGACAACCAATGGTGGTGTGTTTAGGTCTCCGTAACTTAGCAGTTCAGCAAAAGAGACTGATAGAATAAGTACAATGCTTACAAAGAGTAAGTCCTGGGGTCGATTTGCTCGACTAAAAGTGGTGCTCCAGCATGGGCACAATCAAATGACTGAAACGAGTAAAAGTATATACATACATACATACATACATACATACATACATATATATATATATATATATATATATATATATATATATACATTCATATAGATATATATATATATATATACATATATATATGTGTGTGGGAATGAACTTTGCTTGGGATGTTCAAAGCGTTTTCATTGCTCCCACAAAAATTTTAGTGGGTGTTCCCAAGCCAACAAAGAACTGTGCTCATGCACGCATCAGCCTGCAGCCTCCCACTTCTTGAGTATCCATTGCATGCGCTGGTATAGACATGTTCTCTACCTCCCTCTCGATTAGTGGTCCTCAACTGGGGATCCATGCAATGAGATAGTAAACTGGGGATCCGCAAAAGTGTTTCAAGGGCCCCTGAAAAATCTTTGTTTTCGATGTATTGCAAAAAACAGGTTTATGTCTTTAGTTCAACCCACATAGGATAAGGGGTGAAAAAAAAAGGAATTTGGAAAGAAGGATCTATAAAACTAATTTTTAATATATATGTTAGGATCCACAATGAGCAGAACTTACCTGCAGGTATTGGTAGTGCAAATCAGAGGTGCAATCTGTGTGGGTGTTTTTTCAAAATATTGTCTGGTTTAAAAAGCCACATCAGACGCCATGAAAGGGCTAAGGTGTAGGTGCAGGAGGTGGTCAAACTCTGTGTAAGGAGTAGACAACCACCATATATATTGTTTAGTGAACACAGTATATATCTTTATGAGCCACTAAAAGTTTCCTGCAATGAAAACAATTTGACACCATTTTATAACACATCTGGAGTCTCCATTTAACAGATGAAGTATTTTTTATTTGCTCATCTTACCTTCAGGGAACAGTATACTATATATTTATATAAGACCCGGCAAGCCAAGTAAGATTGTTGCCAGTGCCTCTGGATTGGCTCTTGTGCGGGTGGCACATGAGATGCACCATTTTGAGCGTGGCCGTTGCCAGTACCGCCTGACTGGCTCCCGTAGGATTTTCGAGCGAGATCGTTGCCAGTGCCCCTGGACTGGCTTGTGCGGGTGGCACATAAAAGACACCATTTCGAGCGTGGCCGTTTTCGTGCGGGTGACACGTAAAAGCACCCACTACACTCTCTGAGTGGTTGGCGTTAGGAAGGGGCATCCAGCTGTAGAAACTCTGCCAAATTAGATTGGAGCCTGGTGTTGCCATCCGGTTTCACCAGTCCTCAGTCAAATCGTCCAACCCATGCTAGCATGGAAAGCAGACGTTAAACGATGATGATGATGATGATGATATATATATATATAGATAGATAGATAGGTAGGTAGATATGTAGATAGATAGATAGATAGATAGATAGATAGATAGACAAGGTGGTGAACTGGCAGAAACGTTACCATGCTGGGCGATATGCTTAGTGGTATTTCATCAACTGTTACGTTCTGAGTTCAAATTCCGCAGAGGTTGACTTTGCCTTTCATCCTTTAGGGGTCGATAAATTAAGTACCATTTACACACTGGGGTCGATGTAATCGACTTAATCCCTTTGTCTGTCCTTGTTTGTCCCCTCTACATTTAGCCCCTTGTGGGCCATAAAGAAAAAAGGTAGATAGATAGATAGATATAGCGAGAAATATACTATGATAAAATTTATTTTGTCATTGAATATTCTTGTTCAACAACAATTGTTTCGCAATTCAATAAACATGTTTAAATAATTTATTCTATATTTTATAATAAATAATGAATTACTTATATGTCTGTATTAATATATGTACAACTTTTTAATTAATGCAGATATTAAGCTTGCTTATGAGGTTAAAAGAATTCCATGTTTAAAACAGCATTTCAAAGTGCAGAGCCAATTTTGAAAAAAAATTTAAATATGGAAGACAATAAGAATGAAATTAATAAGATATTTTTCTCTAGAAGGGAAAGGAAATTTAGTAAGATATTAAAAGGTGAACATGTAGTAAATAATTTTGGTTATAAGAAAAAGTTTGAATATAAAAGAATGAGTAGGAAAATCAGGACAATTCCATGCAAAAGGAGACAAAAACTGAAAAATTATAATAAAACTGTGCTACCATGATTAAAAATTTTTTTTTTTTAATTTATCAGGACTATTGTCATGTGACCAGGGCATCCATCTTGGATCCAATCTAGAAGATGTCAATTTGACTGCAGAAACAGAAGGTAGGTGTATCCATTTCCATCCTAGAAAAAAATTAACTTTCTGTCTTGCAAAGATGTATTTTCAGGAAGAACTAGAGTAGAACTACAGTTTGGCAGTGTTATTCTTTGGAATATTATCCTGCTTATCAGCAAAATCAGAATTTACTGTAGCCATTAGAATCTGTTGATTCTATCTATCTATCTTTGGCATTATTAGTTTAGTCCCCAAGGTCAACTTTGATTTCATCCTTTCAGGGTCGATAAATTAAGTACCAGTTGCATACTGGGGTTGATCTAATCGACTGGCCCCCTCCCCCCAAATTTCAGGCCTTATGCCTAGACTAGGAAGGATTATTAGTTTAGTCTACAAAACCCTAACAAATAACTACTTGAAAAGGATGCAATCATTATGACATGCTATAAGGGTGGAGGAATGGGGATTTTATTCTTATACTTCAGGGGTTCTCAGCCATTTTTTACCTATGAACCCCTTTGATTACTATTTTATTCTGGTGGACCCCCAAGCCATTCGATGTGTAAAAGCTAGTTTTAGAGAAACTTCTTTTAAGATTCCTTCATTGTTTTTCATACATTAATTTGTGCAGGTTGATCTCTGTAAAGCGTCAGAGAAAGAAACTTAGCTGTTTCTTGCAATACATAACATCTAAAGCAAAATTTTTCCAGTGACCTTTAAAATAATATTGTGGATTCCCAGTTTGCTATTTTGCTATGTGAACCTCACAAAATTCTTCTATGGACCCCAGTTGCAAACCTCTGTTATACACAGTACTTTATATTTTCTTGAGTATCAATGAGGGTCTTGTAACTGTTTCAACACGTAACTGAATGCAGGTTGCATCTATGCAGCAGTTCACATATTTGTCTGAGCGCAATATTGATACTGTGCATGCAGATCCTAATGCTGGGACCCCTATGCAGCAGCTCTCTGATGTGTGTGAGACCATTATGGACACAGCGCTTGGTGATAACAGTGTGGCTCCTATGCAGCAGACCGCTTAGCAGTCTGAGCCATCTACTGACACTCTATTCACAGTGAGTGTACACTGACACTCTATTCACAGTGAGTGTACACTGACACTCTATACACAGGCGGTGAGCTGGCAGAAGCGTTAGCATGCCGGGTGAAATGCTTAGCGGTATTTCGTCTGCCGCTACGTTCTGAGTTCAAATTCTGTCGAGGTTGACTTTGCCTTTCATCCTTTCGGGGTCGATTAAATAAGTACCAGTTACGCACTGGAGTCGATATAATCGACTTAATCCGTTTGCCTGTCCTTGTTTGTCCCCTCTGTGTATAGTCCCTTGTGGGTAGTAAATAAATAACACAGATGGTGATTCTGGGGCCCCTATGCACACACACACACACATAGATATGCGTATATGTGCTTGTGATTGTCAACACCCACCCTGAACAGCTTACCAACTGGTGTTGGTTTGTTTACATCTCATAACTTAGCATTTTTGTAAAAGGAGACCAATATAATAAATACCAGTCTGAAGAAAGTTAAGTTACAGAGGTTGACTTCAACTAAGCTCTTCGAGGTGATGCCCCAGCATGGCCACAGTTCAGTGAGTGAAATTAGTAAAAACAAATATATAAATCATGTGGCAGGTTTTAGCATCATGTGATCTTTTTATCGCATGTCTTCTTTCCTTCTTTCTTCCACAAGTGGCTTCACCAGTTCTCTTTACAACTAAGGCTGATATTCTGAGATACGCTATGGGTTTTATAGACAGGGAATTATCTCCCTTGCTGGGCATTCTTAACCGTGCACGACAGAAACTGGGGGAGGGTTTAAATAGTGGTTTTCTAGAATGCATGGGTGGGGGGAGTCTCTGTTGTGAGGCTACAGAAGAATTTGGACATTGATACACAACATTCTTTGTGGTGTCTCTTCCTCTACGGACAAATATCACCCAGATGACAGTCTAGTTGGTCATTACTTGTTGATGTGAATTCACTCCTACCAGCAAAGAAGACGTTCCATCAGGCACCGAGAATGAGATGATGGAGTTGGAAGTGTCCCATAAGGAAAGTTTATCTAATATGGAGCTGATGCTTTTAGAAAAAAAAAACAAATTGAGAATACAGATGAGACTACAGGAATTCCAACTACACCACTTGAATTGACTACCAAAATTATTGCTAAAGGGTTAGCGCTTATCAACTAAGGCACTTATTGACGAAGGTCTGCTGGTTTTTACTCTCTGAGTGGTTGGCGTTAGGAAGGGCATCCAGCTGTAGAAACTCTGCCAAATTAGATTGGAGCCTGGTGTTGCCATCCGGTTTCACCAGTCCTCAGTCAAATCGTCCAACCCATGCTAGCATGGAAAGCGGACGTTAAACAATGATGATGATGATGATGATGAATGATTCCAATCGTGAAGGTAATGTAAAGAATTGCAAAAGGAGTTTACGAGTTCAATTCCTTTACTGAGCTGCACAAGGAGATGAAGCATCATAAACTTTGGATAAGTTCTTCACCCCAGAAGCTGATCTTATTCCTTTTTATATTTTACTTGTTTCAGCTATTAGACTGCGACCATGCTGGAACATCTCCTTGAAGAATTTATAGTTAAATGAATTGACCCCAGGACTTCTTTTCCTTTTAAACATGGTACTTATTCCATTGATCATTTTTGCCAAACTGCTGTTATGGGGACATAAGCACACCAACACTGGTTGTCAAGCAGTGGTGGGAGACAAACACACACACACACACAACAGGCCTCTTTTGGTTTTTATCTTCTAAATGCACTCACAAGGCTTTGGTCAGACTGAGGCTATGGTAGAAGACATTTGTCCAAGGTGTCACAACAGTAGGACTGATCCCAGAACCATGTGGTTAGGAAGCAAGCCTCTTATTTCTTTATTGCCCACAGGGGGCTAAACATAGAGGGGACAAACAAAGGGATTAAGTCGATTGCAACGACCCCAGTGCGTAACTGGTACTTAATTTATTGACCCTGAAAGGATGAAAGGCAAAGTCGACCTCGGCGGAATTTGAACTCAGAACATAGCGGTGGACAAAATACCGCTAAGCATTTCGCCCGGCGTGCTAACGTTTCTGCCAGCTCGTCGCCTCTTACCACACAGCCATGCCTATTGGTGATAATAAACTATTAGGAAATATTGTCTCTTGTTACCCTGGTAACATTCGTTCCACTAAGTTTGCATATTTTTAATTGGATTAAGAAATTTTGTGCAAGATATTTTGTGACGCCCACAATTTTAGCACCACCATCCCACTGGGTCAGTAGGTTTGCCATGTGCTTGGCACCATCCCTGGCTGCTGTTTCTTACTTTTACTACCCCCAGGGATCAGTAAGATTGCCTTGTGCATAACACCAGCCCCTGATGCAATTTCGTCTTTTGTTTCCAATAATTAAAAATAGATTTAAATTAATGAAAAACACGTAAAATGTTACATCAAAGAGGTGTTATCATTACTGGTACAAGGGTAACACGTCTCTCTTTTACAGCTCTCTAAAAGTAAGCCTTATTGATTTGTCCCGCAGTTTCATTTTGGTCGATTACTTTAAACAGTATTAAAATAAAATCTAACGCATAAAAAATTGACTAACATGTTGATGGATTTAAAAATCAATAGCAAAAATCAATAATGTCTTCATTGATGCTTCTACTTTACTCTGAGTTTGTATGTTAGAATACCGTTTGTTGCTGTTACCATGGCTGTGAAGAGAAAGGGGACTCTGTTGGGAATTGAGCTGAGAAATGAGATTTTACAGTGTCTGGCTGGTGGCGTAAACATATCAATGATTGCATAACAGAACAGCATTTAATTGATTATAGATCGTCATGTGCATGGGGAATGGAAAAACAATCAGAACAGTGAATTCTTTTAGTTTTTTATTTGTCTCCCTTATTAAACTGCAGCCATCCTGGGGCACCATCTGCTGGGTTGAAGGGCAAATCCTACCTCAGCCCATTTTGTTTTTTGTCAGCTTTTATCACATGGAGAGAGATGTGCTTTGCTCAAGAATACAACACACGCCCAGTTTAGAAATCGAACCTATGGTCTGACAGTCATGAGTGTAACTCCGTAACCACTAGGCCACACATGGGGAACAACAAAATTCAGAATAATGACTTCTTTTATCTTTTACTCGTTTCCCTGATTAGTCTCTGGCCATGCTGGGGCACTATTTGCTAGGTCAGAGCGCAAGTTCTACCTCATCCTCTTTTAGTCACATTTTACAACATGAAGAGGAAATCGAACCCATGGTTTGACAATTGTGAGTGTAATACCCTAACCACTAGGCCACACATGGAGAACAACAAAAATCAGAATGACGCCATACATCTTTTATCTGTCTCTAGACTGTGGCCATGCTGGGGCACTGCATTGAAGGGTTTAGTCAAACAAACTGACCCCAATAATTTTTTTTTATTCTATTACTCATTTACTCTTATACTTGTTTCAGTCATTTTGACTGTGGCCATGCTGGAGCACTGCCTTTAGTTGAACTAATCGACCCCAGGACTTATTCTTTGTAAGCCTAGTACTTATTCTATCAGTCTCTTTTGCCAAACCGCTAAGTTATGGGGACGCAAACACACCAACATCGATTGTCAAGCGATGGTGGGGGGACAAACACAAACACACAAATATATGCATATATATATATATATATATATATATATATAAACAAAAGAGGGGGGTGTATTTCCTTGCAGGAAAAAATATAGACAAATTTGTTGTTGAAGATGCACCTAAATTTGAAAGACTTGTATTTGTTTTTAAATAAATTTATTTACATGTTTACCAAACTAAGTTTCTATGATGTCTTTTGTTTATCGATGGTAAAAATTTAAAATTATGTATTAAAAGTTTAAATGTTCATAACAGCCAATAATATAAAAAGATGTGGATCATCTTGTTTAAACGCACAAAATTCAATAGTGTTAGTAGTGGTCAATAAAAAATGTGGATCATTAAAGTTTCAGTCAAGAGGGAGAAAAACAAGGGAGAAATGAAGATAATAAAAAAAAAAGGAGGTTGGTTTATAATTTCTGTGATTCTCTTTCCGTGTGCAGGGACTTTTGCTTGTAATAGCATTTTTGGAATCTGGTGTATTTTTCATTTTTTCTGTGAATGGATCTGATTTTTGATCAGTTAAAGTATTGGTTTTGTCTTGTTTTCCTGGTGGCCAAGTTTGTCATGTGTGTGTGTGTGTGTGAATGATTTGGTTTGGTGGAAAGGTTTATATGCATACGGTGTCCCCAGACCCAGCAAGACCAATGTGGTCAGCACTTCCATTCTTCCACTTGAAGAGATGGAATTTCATCCCAGGCTTGCCATAGCAAAAATATGTGCAGTACGAGATTCTAGTGGGATGACATTTTGTGGAAGAAGGAATAGATGAAGTGATCAGAAGTGGAGTACAAAGTATGGTTTGGCCTTTCCAAGTAACGCTGGGGTCACAACAGTTCCTAGGGACTCCAAAAAATAATGTGACTGATACATTTGATATTTCTCTTGAAAGATGAAATTTGATGCCAGGCCAGCTGCAGCAAAGACATATTCAATAAAGATTAAGAGATTCCCGTGGGATGTCATTCTGGGGAAGAAGGAACAGCCAGATGAAGTGATCAGAGGTGGTGTGTGGGGTATAGTTTAGCAATGTTGATGCCACAATGGTTCCCAAGAACTCTAAGACTAATGTCATCAGTGCATTTGAGAGTCTTCTTGATGAGATGAACTTTGATGCTGTGTCAGCTGGAGCAAAATTATATGCAACAGTGAATAAGAGGTTATAGTGGGATGTCATTCTGGGGAAGAAGGAACAGCCAGATGAAGTGGCCAGAGGTATAGATTGGCCTTGGTTCCAAGGAACCACAAGATGAATGCAGTCGATGTTCCCCATGAATAAATGTGCTTCTCCCTATATTCTTCATATTTTAGGCCTTTTATTTTTTGGGGGGATCCAATCTATATTCTCTCAAAGCACCACCATTTCTTTCAAAAATAACTAAAACCCAAAACATCCCCCTTCTCTCTCTCTCTCACTCTCTCTCTCTCTCTCTTTCCCCATGTGTCTCTTTACATGTATATATTTATGCATGTAGCCATGAATGTATGCATCTGTGTATGTGCGTGTATATATGTGTGTATGTATGTATGGATGGATGGATGGGTGGATGTATGCATGTATGTATTTACATTTCTGTGTATGTAGATATGTGTATGAACATATATATATATATGTATGCATCTATATATATGTGTATGCACGTATGTATATATACATATATATATATATGTATATATACAAATATATCTATATATCTATATATATATATATATATATGTGTGTGTGTGTGTGTGTGTGTGTGTAGTTACATATAAAAATTCATAGATGAATGTATAAATATATATTTCTTTATAAATCTTTATATAAAAATGTGTGTATATGTACATATACACATATATGCACATACCCCTCCTCCAATATTCAATTTAAGCTCATTGTTGTGCCTCTTTCTCTCTTGTTCTTTCTGTCATAATCTATTATTATCATCATCATCATCATCATCATAATAATAATTATTATTATTATTGTTCATATATGTTGCTCTACCCCTTGTCTTCTACCTCCTTGCCCTCCCCTCCGCACCCCACTCCTGCATCACCACCCTCTTCCCCACCCACCCTAGTGTGTCTCATATTTGCTTCTTCAGGCTATGGCATAGTTATATTTATGCAATAACAACAATAAAACTATCACAGTCTCTCCCACCACGACCACCACCACGATCACCATCAGTATCATCACTACTATCACTGCCATCACCATCACCATCATCATAATCACAAGTGCACCAGTACCATCAGCATTGCCATTACCATCACCAAAACTCCTCAAACACTATGTCACTAACACTTATACCACCACCACCACACCACCAACTCTATTACCACTACACCACCACCATTACCACTACACTACACCACCACCACCACACCTACAACACCACCACTACAACCAACAACATCAACACCACTAACACTACTACTGCCACTGCCACAACAACACAGCTACCACACCACTACCACCACAACTATACCACCATCTGTTTCAAACTTTCTAATCAAATCATATAAAGACTGAGCAACTGTGTGAAATATTGGATCAGTCTGACCCCTTCTCTGCACTCCACTTTCATTACACACACATACACGAAGAAATAAGCATCGATGCACACCTATATATATATATATATATACATATATTCACAGACGCATACATAGAGTCGGTATGGATGGATGACAGTGATTTTACTGGGCTTGACAAATCTTCTCAAGTACAGCAAATCGATACGTCTCCCGGACCCTTGTCCTTTCCTCAGTAAGGCTCTGTTTCAAGATTTATGTCTTCCTGGGTTTACCCATTCCAGAAGTCCCCTCCTCAATTAAAGCTTGGTACGTTATCCAGCCGTCTTCACCCATATGCATCACATGACCAAACCAGTGCACATAACATCTGATGCCACTCACACCCATTTTTCCCTTTCTAAATCGTTTACACTCTGTTGCACATGCACACTGACAATAACCCATCCAGTGGAGCATGCCAGCTTCATTTCATTCAAGCCATTGCAAGTCCTCAGTAGTCAACATATGGAGTTTCTACCAACATCGTTTTTACATATTGAAGGGACTTGTGAATTGTTTGTTTTCTGACTTAATAGCTGTATGTACCCAGGCATCATACAATCTGCCTTTCGCTCTGTAGGAGATACTGCTACACCTCATATGTGTCCAGAGCTTGCATTGGGTACAACACGGAGTTTCTACCAACACCCTTCTTACATATCGAGAGGATCCATCTCCCTGAAGGGAATTGAGATTTATCTGTTTTCCTACTTACTAGAACTTTGGTTTTTGCTAAATTAACTCTAAGACCCTTAGATTCCCAGCCTTGCTTCCACACCTGAAACTTCTTCTCTAGGTCAAGTAGTGATTCAGCTATAAGAACAAGGTCATCAGCATAGAGGAGCTTCCAAGGGCAGCTGGTATTGAATTCCTTTAAGGCCTGGAGAACTATGATAAACAAGAGGAGGACGAGAACTGATCTTTGGTGAACTCCTACCTCTACATTGAAGTCATTGCTGTACTCACTGCCAACCTTCACCTTACAGGCAGCAACCCTGTACATGGCTTGTACAGCTCTCACTAACCACTCATCTATTCCTAACTTTTGCATTGACCACCAGATAAAGGAGCAGGGGACCCTGTCAAAGGCTTTCTCTATGTTGACAAATGTCAAGCACGGAGCTATATTTTTGGCTAAATACTTCTCTTGCAGTTACCTAACCAGGAATATAGCATCAGTCATGCTCCTACCTGACACAAACCCAAACTGCATCTCATCTACGCTAACTCTCTTCTTAATTAATTGAGCTATGACCCTTTGTGCGATTTTCATTACCTGGTTCAGCAATTTGATGCCTCTGTAAGTATTTCTGTCAAAGACATCAACTTTGTCTTTCCAGCAGTTGACTATAACACTACTACACCAATCATTGGGTATGGCCTACTCAACTCATAAAGAACCTGATTAACTATACTGGTGACTAAGCTATATCCCCCTTGGCCAGATATTTTAAGCATCTCTGGTGATTCCTCATGGGTTGCAGACTTTCCTTGGCTTCATATCCTTAATTGCTTTATCTTACAATCCGAAACACTTCAAATCGGTCTTGCAGTCCGAAACACTTCAAACCTTTGGTCCTCATGCTACAGAAGATTGGCAAACTTCTTTCCTGCTTCTCCTTAGGCTATGTATACTTGTCTCCTAGTCTCCCTTCTGGTCATCTGATCAGTTCCCTGCTACCACCACACTTCCAATTCTTTCAGGCCTGCTTTTTTTTCTTTAATGGCCCATCAACTACACTACTCTATCAGCAAGTCACCAGAGGTCAAGAAGGGACTTTGTACCAGCCACATATTTGGTCAGTGACCCTCAACAGGTCCCGTAGAAATCTCCAGTTCTCCTCCACGTTATATGTCACAGCATTCTCCTCTTTTTCATCAAATGCTTCAAGTAATATGTCCCTAAACCTGTGACCAGTCAGGGGATCCTTAAGCTTCCAGACTTTTTCTTTTTGTCACTGATTGTCTTTTTGTCTTCTATTTGTATATAAACAGATCAAAAATGGAAGACAGACAAGTAAAACATTTGACGTTATTCAAGGATATTTACCCCATAATAAAGCTCACATAAAATTTAAAGTCACTGTCTAGCAAATCCATTCATAGGTCTTTGATCAGCCTGGGGCTACAGCAGAAGACACTAGAGTAGAAGACACACAGCCAGACTGAAACCTGCACTGTCTGATTGGGAAGCAAGCATCTTACCACAAACCCATGCCTGCGCGCGCACACACACACACACACACACACACACACACACACACACACACACACACACACACACACACACACACACACACACACACACACACACACACACACACACACACACACACACACACACACACACACACACACACACACACACACACACACACACACACACACACACACACACACACACACACACACACACACTAATCAACATATATAAAAGAACATAGATATGTGTATGTGTGTATATATATATACATATATATATATATATGTATGTATATATAGATATATGTATGTATATATATATATATATATATATATATATATATATATAGGTCCATTCATATATATATATTGTATACGTGTATGTATATATATATATATATATATATATATATATATATATATCAATGTGTGTGTATATATATATATATATATATATATATATATATATATATATATATATATATATATATATATATATATCAATGTACATAGGACTATATATATGTACATATATATATATATATGTATGTATACATAAATATGCATGAAATTATATATTTATATAGATGTACTAGATTTACTTACATATGTACATACACATATATGCAAATAAATGTATA
>NC_142956.1:12345438-12350438 GCF_046866305.1 Octopus bimaculoides
TATATATATATATATATATATATATATATATATATACATATATATATTATCATCATTGTTTAACGTCCACCTTCCGTGCTAGCATGGGTTGGACGACTTGACTGAGGACTGGTGAAACCGGATGGCAACACCAGGCTCCAATCTAAATTTGGCAGAGTTTCTACAGCTGGATGCCCTTCCTAACGCCAACGACTCAGAGAGTGTAGTAGGTGCTTTTACATGTCACCTACACGAAGGCCAGTCAGGCGGTACTGGCAACGGCCACGCTCAAAATGGTGCATCTTATGTGCCACCCGCACAAGAGCCAGTCCAGGGGCACTGGCAACGATCTTACTTGGCTTGCCGGGTCTTCTCACGCACAGCACATTTCCAAAGGTCTCGGTCAGTAGTCATCGCCTCGGTGAGGCCCGATGTACGAAGGTCTTGCCTCACCACCTCAGCCCAGGTCTTCCTGGGCTTACCTCTTCCACGGGTTCCCTCAACTGTTAGGGTGTGGCACTTTTTCACGCAGCTATCCTCATCCATTCTCACCACATGTCCATACCAGTGCAATCGTCTCTCTTGCACACCACAACTGATGCTTCTAATGTTCAGCTTTTCTCTCAAGATACTTACACTCTGATGGGTATTCACATTGACATTACACATCCAACGGAGCATACTGGCTTCATTCCTTGCGAGCTTACGTATGTCCTCAGCAGTTACAGCCCATGTTTCACTGCCATGTAGCATGGCTGTTCGTACACATGCGTCATACAGTCTGCCTTTTACTCTGAGTGAGAGTCCCTTTGTCGCCAGCAGGGGTAAGAGCTCTCTAAACTTTGCCCAGGCTATTCTTATTCTAGCAGCTACACTTTCAGCGCACCCACCCCCACTACTAACTTGGTCGCCCAGATAGCGGAAGCTATCGACTACCTCTAGTTTTTCACCTTGGAATGAGATAGAAGTTGTTTCCTATATATATATATATTACAGATATAGGGTAAAGAATTATTAATAAAACTAATAATAATTTTACCAAGTAGTTCGGTATGGAAAAAAAAACCCATTATCAGCAAAAACTTATAAAAAAGTTTTTTTATAATTATAAACATAATTAAGGGATCAGCAAAAGTTGCTTCTCTACATACCGAAAATTTAGAAATACCAGTTAAAATACTATTTCTTCTACTACAAAAATATCTCCACAGATAGCAATACTCGTAACTCACACAGGCAAAAAGAAGAAAAAATAACGAAACCAACCAGCCTTCGTTAATCATGTATGCGTTTCGGGATTAGAGTTGTATAAAATTCATTTCCTTCTTCAGCATGATATTCTGGATTATAAATTCAAAAATGCTGACAAAGTCAAGTATGCCCGATCAGGTGACATCGAACATCACATAAAAGAAACAGCATTTCTGAATTCATACAGACGAGTAAGTCTGTATCCATCCTCAAGTTCACCATGTGCATCACAAGCAGTACCGCAGAAAATCTGCAGTTTACTATCAGGGAGTGAATAATTATTATAGATACAGAGTAAAGAATTATTAATTTATTAATAAATTAATAATTAATGATTTTACCAAGTAGTTCAGTATGGGGAAAAAACCCCAGCAAATAAGAAAGTGGAGGGAATATAAAATCGACAGACACCAGCTGGTACACATTCCAGTACGTCTATTTATTCAAATGTCAATTTTATATCCTCTCCACTTTCTTATTTGCCATATAAATCATGGGTAAACCACTTTCTACCCCTGCCCATATATAATACCCAATTGCAAGATAGCCATGCAATAACTAGCACTTGGCTATGAATAATTGGGTACACTACTACCAGCAGTATATTGGATAGGTACTATCCCTTAGTTGGTTTCTCAACCTCTAACTCTCACAGAAATATATATATATATATATATTAAATTCAAATTACGACAAACGTAAACAAACAAACGAAGTTTGCTTTTTAGAAGTGTTGAGATGCTTTAGAAAGTTAGAGAAGTGATTTTAAATTCTCAATCGCAGAATAATGCTATATTATTCTGCGACTGAGAATATATATATATGTATGAGATAATGAGGGAGAGCTCTACATGATAGCTAGATCTCTTAGAAATAGCAGCCAAATCTCCCCCCAAATGATACCTTACTGTCTTATGTTTGTATATATATATATATATATATATATATACATATATATACATTCGCCATGATAGATCACTAACCACTACACACATTTTTTTCTCTCCTTGTTTCTTTCTGTGTTCCTTTCTGTGGAAGAGCGCAGGCTAAAAATGTCAAAGACTTTTTCACTTCCCGAGCATTATACTAATACATCTGTTTGTTTTCTACACCACCTGTCTTCCTCTGTTGGTTTTTTTTTTTTGTGAATTCTCCCTATATATATGTGTGTGTGTGTGTGAGAGAGAGAGAGAAAGACAGTGAGGGGGTGGGGCTCGATATAGTAGCTAGATCTGGTAGAAATAATGAAATCTCCTTCAAATCATACCCTACTGTCTTATGTGTGTATATATGTATGATCAAGAGAGTGAGACCCCTACATGGTAGATACTCTTGCTAGAAATAGCAGTTAAATATTTCTTAAATCACACCCTACTGTCTTATGTATGTAGGGAAACTGTATGGAAGTATGTATATGTTTGTCTTCCTCATTGTTTGACAATTGGTGTTGGTTTGATTACATCTCTTTAACCCAGCAGTTCAACAAAAGAGAATGATACAATAAGTTTAAAATAAATACTGGGGTTGACCTGCTTAGATAAAACCCTTCAAGGAGTGCTCCAGCATGGTCACAGTCTAATGACTGAAATGAGTAGATTTCAGTTAACAACTTGAGGCATAATGGACAGACACACACACACACACATAATTAATCCAGTAACCTTTTGATATTACCTTAAAGAATCGTGATCTGTAAATTTTTGCAGACAGACATAACTTGGAAATAATATATTTCTAAACCTCTCAGAGGGATTAATGCTGTAGCAGCACGATAAAGTGATAGTATGTTGTCAACTTAATGTGATAGGGAAGAATGCTGCTGTTATTTAGGGAAGAATGCTACTGTTATTTAGCCCTAGGAAACACCTTTTCCTGTTGGCCTTGACACATTTCCTGTGTCCTTATGTTTTCAAAGTGAAGATAAGCACCTCCACCCAGCAAAGCCAACATCCAGAGACTAGTTTCAGAGTCATTGCTCATCATAACTTATTTACCTAAGTTTTAACATTATCTCCTTTGAAATAATCACCTTGCACAATAATACATTGGTTCCAGTGTTCCTGCCACTTTTGGAATCTGGAAGTCGTTTCCATAAGCGAGTTGAGGACATTCTGCAATTTGCTCTGGATCCCAACAACTGTGTCAAAACAGCAGCATCTGAGCTGCATTTTAATCTTTTGGAAGAGATGGAAGTTCTCAGGTGCTAAATCTGGTGAATTGGGTGAGTACGGAAACAATGCCATGTTGTTTTTGGCAAGAAACTCATGAGTCAGGAGAGCTTGGTGACAGGATGCATTGTGATCATGAAGAATCCAATTCTTTGTGCTCTACAGATCTGGTCGCTTCCACCAAATGTCCTCCCTCAAATACTTCAAAGTATTACAGTAAAACTCTTGATTGATAATCTCTCCCTGTGGAACAAATTCTTGATGCATAATAGCACAATTCCAGGGATGATGCTCATGGTAGGTCTTCCAGATTGCTCATCATCTTCCAGAGATGTTCTTCCCCCAGGATTACTGATAGGATTTGCTTTCGATATTGTGTCTATGTACAAGCTTTTTATCTCTCTATACTTTTTACCTATATTTATATATTATTTAAAAGAGCTCCAACTCTGTCTGTTTTTTATGTTTTATTTATATTCTTATAAAATTAATGTGGGATATAGAATATGGAATATATAATATAAATAGTAAAATGACATGAAGTATTGAATGTCTTATTGAATATATGAAATATTGAGTATTAAATATATATAGGGGCTAGTATACTTTCCTGCTTTATAGCAGTGATCGTGGTCCATCTACCCACCCATCCATCTGTCTGTCCATCTATCTATCTGTCTGTATCTATTTATCTATCTGTCTATCTATATCTATCTTTATCTATCTATCTATCTATCTATCTATCTATCTATCTATCTATCTATCTGTCTGTCTGTCTGTCTCTCTGTCTGTATCTATCTATCTGTCTATCTATCTATCTATCTATCTATCTATCTATCTATCTATCAGTTTGTCTGTCTGTGTCTATTTTTCTATTTACACACACACATTAAATATATTCATGTATGTATTCATATATGTATTTATAATTTATTCTTAAAATCTTTGGGTCCTGCATGTCTATATTTATGTGTGTGTGCATGTGAGTGCATAAATATCTATGTGTATGTATGTATATATATATATATGTATACATATATATATATATATATATATATATATATATATATATATATATATATATATATTCAAAATTTATGCATAAAATCTTTTAAACACACACACATTCATTCTCCCCAACAAAGTGAACCAGCCATCAAAATGCTGATTGACACCCCTCTCCACTACCCTTAAACCCTAACATTCCCCCCCACCAGATCCCCAAAATATTCATATTAACGAAACTTTCCTCAAATACAGTATATCCTTCCTGATAAACCTTAATCAGTTTAAGGATTACTGATTTGATTAAGGTCCAACTTGACTCCAACTGCCTTCCCCTACATCTCTGTGCCCCCTAACTCTGTTGTCTCTTTAACCCTTTCATCTATCTTGCCTTCCTTCTTTCTCCCTCCCCCCCTCTCTCTCTCTCTCTTTCTCTCTCTCTCTCTCTGTTTATGTGTGTGAGTATATTTCTATTTTTCTGTTTGAAGAGGGGGAAAGTTTGTATTAATTGTGTTCAGTTAATAAATTGTAATATTTCTCTCTCTCTCTCTTGCACTCTCATTCTTACTTTCTGTCTCTTTGTTCTTCCCTCTCTCT
>NC_142956.1:12360438-12412938 GCF_046866305.1 Octopus bimaculoides
ATAATAATAATAATAATAATAATAATAATAATAATAATAATAATAATAATAATAATAATAATACTACTACTACTACTACTAATTATTATTATTATTATTATTATTATTATTATTATTATTATTATTATTATTATTATTATTATTATTATTATTATTATTATTATTATTTACATTATTATTATTATTATTATTATATGTTTGACTTTTGTTTTGCATTTGTACAAGTTGGATCCAAGTCTCACCCAGAGACCTCAAGAGACAACAAGTTAGAAGTTCATGTAGGTGTTATGCCTAGGGTACCATATATTTCGATTTGTACATAGTGTTGTTCTAGAGAATGTTTAAGAAACCATAAGAAAATTATGTGTTTGTTTTAAGATTTGAGATCACATAGACAGTATTTTACGTAGGATATGGGCAGTTCCCATGAGCACTATCTTTTGAACTTCAGCCATTTTGGGGTTTCCTGGTATCTGAGCTAGGTAGTAATCAGCCCGTTTTATTATTATTATTATCATTATCATTATTATTATAAGGTAGGCACAAGGCCTTGAAAATTTTGGGGGAATGGAGCTAGTTGATTACATCAACCCCAGTGAAAACTGGTACTTATTTTATTGACCCCGAAATGATGTAAGGCAAAGTTGACTTCAGCAGAACTTGAACTTAGAATGCAAAGATGGATGAAATGCCGTTAAACATTTTGCCCCCATTCATGGTTTCCTTTCATTATAACTTTATTTCAGCTGCCTTAGTACCGGGCATCCTCGGGGGCCAAGAGTAGCAAGGGCACTTTTGTTTTGCTGTGCAAGCTAAAATTATCACCATTTTAATTCCATTTTAGATGGAGACTGCTTTCCATAGGATATGGGCTGTACCCATCAAGGTTATCTTTTATAGCTCATGGAGATTGGAGTCACCAGGGAGTTGCTTAATATATTTCTCATTATTATTCCCAAGGCAGTGAGCTGGCAGAATCGTTAGCACGCCGGGCAAAATGCTTAGCGGTATTTCATCTGCTGTTATGTTTTGAGTTCAAATTCCGCCGAGATCGACTTTGCCTTTCATCCTTTCGGGGTCGATTAAATAAGTACCAGTTATGCCCTGGGGTCGATGTATTCGACTTAATCACTTTGCCTGTCCTTGTTTGTCCCCTCTATGTTTAGCCCCCAGTGGGCAATAAAAAATAAATTATTATTATTATTATTATTATTATTATTATTATTATTATTATTATTATTATTCTCTAAGGTAGTGAGCTAACAGAATCGTTAGCATGCTGGGCAAAATGCTTAGTGACATTTTATCCATTTTTAAGTTCTGAGTTCAAATTCTGTTGAGGTCAACTTTGTCTTTCATCCTATCAGGGTTGATAAAATAAGTAGCAGTGAAACACTGGGGTCTATGTAATCGCCTTGCCCCTCTCCCTAAATTTTAGGCCTTGTGCCTTTAGTAGAAAGGATTATTATCATTATTATTATTATTATCATTATTATTATTATTATTATCATTATTATTATTATTATCATTATTATTATCATTATTATTATTATTATTATTATTATTATTATTATTTAAGCTGGCTGAATTGTTAGCATGCTGGACAAGATGCTTAACGGTATTTTGAGTTCAAATTCTTTGAGGTCGATTTAACTATTCCTATAACAAGTACCACCAGACCAACTACTGAAAAACTATCAATGCCATATGGACATTTAAGGAATAACATGTGTGTAAATGCTTGGAATCTGGTGTTGGTTTGTTTCTGTTATCATAAATTAGCTCCTGATAGAAAAAAAATACTTAGATTCATTTGATCAATTTAAACCCTCCAAGATGATGCCACAACTTGGCCTCAGTCCAGTATATATATATATATATATATATATATATATATATATATATATGTATATATGTGTATATATATGTGTATATATATATATATATATATATATATATATATATATATATATATATATATATATATATATATATATATATATATATATATAGCTGAAGGATTAAGATTAATCAAAGGATATACTAAGTGTGTCTACCTGCTGGAAATAAGTCAAAACTCTTATTTGAATTGCAGATTTAAATAAGAGTTTTGACTGTTATTTCCAACAGGTAGTCCTTTGATTAATTTTAATCCTTCAGGTATTTGATGCATTTTTGGGGCCTGCAATTGCCTATATCATTGATTTTGTTATTATCATTTATAAATCGTTACACTAGATTAGTAACAGAGTTAATGATATCTTCGCAAATTATTTTTTCTTGAATTATTTGCTCTGTATTGAAATTATATATATATATATATATCATCATCGTTTGATTGGAGCCTGGTGTAGCCATCTGGTTTCACCAGTCCTCAGTCAAATCGTCCAACCCATGCTAGCATGGAAAGCGGACGTTAAACGACGACGACGTTTATTGTCTCCCTTCCATGTTGTGAAAGAGTCGGACAGTTTGACAGGAGCTGGCTACGCAGGAGACTCCACTAGATTTCTGTGTCAGTTTTGGCATGGATTTTACGGCAGTATGCCCTTCCTAACACCAACCACTTGGCAGAGTGGACCCAGTGTTTTGTATGTGGTACCAGCACAGGTGAAGTCAGTCTTGGCATGTTTTTTACAGCTGGATGCCCTTCCATATGCCAACCACTTAACAGTGTGGACTGGATACTTTTCATGCGGTATCAACACTGGTAGAGTCACCAAGTAACTTGCAAGATATTTTGAGAGGGGAGGGGAAATTGGAGGAGGGGATCTTGTGTGTGTCAGGTGATGAAAGGTTAGAGTGTGACAGAAAGACAGAGAGACAGAAATAAGTGTCTTGCTGTGGAGGAGGTACATGGTTACTCAGCCAAATAGAGAAAGAGAGAGATAGAGAGACAGAGAGAGAGAGAAAGTCTTCTTCTTTCTGATGAAGGACAAACATCCGAAATGTCAAACACTCTATTTCTAATTCTCAAGAGTTAAATTAATTGTCTGGATAGTTCTTTCTGTTTGTTTTGTGACTTTACATCACGCACACACACACAAACACACACATATATACATATATGTATATATATAGAAATACATATATATATGTATATATATATATATATACACATATATATGCATATATATATATATATATATATATATATATATATATATATACACACACACATGCATGCATACATACATACATACATGCACACATTCATACATATATCTATGTTAGTATAGATAGAGAGATAGATAGATATTTTCCCTTTTATCTTTTACTTGTATCAATCATTGGAGTGTGGCCATACTGGGGCACCACCTTGAAAAATCCAGCAGAAGAAGATTTGATTTGGTTTCTCTCAAACAAGAAAAACTTCGACCAAGATCAAAGTGTTAACAGAAGAAATGACTGAAGCTCCAGTTGTTATGCATACAAAATTTCCTGCAACTGTCATGGTTTTAGGGGTTGTCAGCAATGAAGGACATGTGATGCCTCCTTACATCTTTCCACAAGGCCTTAGAGTTAACTCTGCCACTTACATTGTGGTCCTGGAAATAATTGTTAAGCCTAGGATAGACAGTGTATGCAATGGAAGGCTGTAAGACTCTTCACTATCACACATGGCTCCAGTAACACAGGAATAGATGGCTGAAAATGTTCACGATAACATAACCCCTAACATCTGACCTGCTATTTCTCCAGATCTCAATCCATTGGACCATTACACATGGAGCATTGTTGAGATAGAGAGGTCACAGAACACGTCTATAACACCAAAGATTCTTTGAAAGCTGCCGTAGTCAGAATAATGTCCAAAATGAACCAGGGACACTTGATTCAAGCATGTAGAGGATTTAGATCTTATATAGAAGCAGTTGTTGAAGCTGAAGGTGGCTTTATTGAATAACATTCTAGAAAAGAAGGTTTATTTTTATCCTCATAGCATTTTTTGATAAATAAAGTTATTATCTGCTATTATATATCTGTTTTTATAAACATAAATCTGTCCTAAAATATCTTATGCACCCTGTATATATTTCTGTACATATACACAGGCACAAAGGGTAAATCAGAAAGTAATTTACACCCTTTATGTGTGTGTGTGTGTGTGTGTGTGTGTGTGTGTGTGTGTGTGTACACACATAAAAGCAAGTCAGAAATAGATGCAATTTTCATTTGCATTAATTTCTGACTCTCTTTCATGTATTTACGCACACATACACACACACACACATGCACACACATACACAGGCACGTAACTATGTGTCTGTCTGTCTGTCTGTCTGCACAGTATCAAAATCAGATGTTGCACATATTGAAATATACCAAATGCTTTTTATTCATTCCTTCATACATGAGGGCAACAAGAAATGATTTCTCTGTGACAATTGAATAAATTACACCAATTTTTCAAGATCAATAACTTTTGATTGCATGTACACATGCACTTTATCTAAAACACTCTCCATAACAGCATGCAGTATGTCATTATTTTTTCAAGAATGATATATGTATCCGTTCTTCACTGGAATATTCTTATTGTATGGTTATGCTGATGAAGTCAGCCCTTGAATCGATTTGCGATGTTTCCTCTTTAATCAGTACCATTTCACTTATTATTTGCTTTGACACTAGCTGCAAATAAAACAAATTCCTCCAAGCTTTGTCTGTTAAATGGGCAAATACTTTGACAATGGCAATTGTATTTCTGTGTTCTATTCACACTTCTCAAATTATTTAAATTCTTTGTTTCTTTTATCATTCATCAATCATGCAGTGTTAGCAGAATTCCTAAACATTGAGTACCTTATTTTAAGTGAAGTGATCTTAAAAGTTTTTCCTATACTCGTGCACAAGAGAGAAATGTTTTCTTACTAGTTTTCTGACATGTCTCTAATCTTATAATATTCATATTTCTATTTATCTTTCTTAATGTTTATATATTATAGGTATATATACTCTTTTAATCTTTTACTTGTTTCAATCATTTGACTGCGGCCATGCTGGAACACCGCCTTTAGTCGAGCAAATCGATCCCAGGACTTATTCCTTGGAAGCCTAGTACTTATTCTATCGGTGTCTTTTGCCAAACCACTAAATTACGGGGACGTAAACACACCAGTATCGGTTGTCAAGCGATGGTGGGGGGACAAACACAAGCACACACACACAGACACACACACACACACACACACACACACACACACACACATACATATATATATATATATATATATATATACATATATACGACGGGCTTCTTTCAGTTTCCGTCTACCGATTCTACTCAGAAAGCTTTGGTCAGCCCAAGGCTACAGTAGAAGTCACTTGCCCAAGGTGCCACGCAGTGAAACTGAACCCAGAACCATGTGGTTGGTAAGCAAGCTACTTACCACACAGCCACACCTAAGCCTAATTGAAGAAAACCGAATACCTTAGGAATGAGAACCCAGGTTTGAAATTTCCCCCAAGACACCTGAAGAAGGCTGGAGGGTATATCAGCCGAAACGTGTTAACAACAAACAAGATGAGGACAAATATCTGTCAAATGTAAATAATGTAAATAATGTACATAATTCCTCATCTCTTAAATATGGAACTGTACCAGCATCAGTGCTTTATATGTGGTACCAGCATGGGTGCTTTTTTACGTAGCACCAACACAGCAAGCACAAGTGCTCTTTACATGGTACCAGCTCCAGTGCTTTTAGCATGGAAGTAGCACCAGAGCTTTTTATGTGGCACCAGTACAGATTCAGAGGTTACATATCTTTTATCTTTCACTTGTTTCAGTCATTAGACTACGGCCATGCTGGGGTACCACCTTGAATTTTTAGTTGAATGAATCAATCCAAGTACTTTTCTCTTAAACCTGGTACTTATTCTATCAGTCTCTTTTGCCGGACTGCCAAATTGCAGGGATACAAACACACCAACACCAGTTATCAAATGGTGGTAGCAATGACAAGGATAGATCCAAGGACACACACACAAACACACACACACAAACACACACACACACACAAACACACACACGCAAACACACACACACAAACACACACACACACACACACACAAACACACACACACAAACACACACACACAAACACACACACACACACACACACAAACACACACACACAAACACACACACACAAACACACACACACACACACAAACATATATATATATACATATACACATGATGGGCTTCTTTTAGTTTCCATCTACCAAATCCATTCACAAGACTATAATAGAAGACACTTGTCCAAGGTGCCATTCTGAGGGACTGAACCCAGAACCAATGTGGTTGGGAAGCAAACTTCTTACCACACAACCAAGCCTGTACCTATAAGTATACTGTTGAAGGAAACATGTGCAAAACCACTCAAATGGATGCAAACCCTTGAATGCATTCTTTCATGTAGCATACATGGTAGATATACAAACAGCACAAATTTAAGTATTTCACCATAGATTGAAAGAAATTATGAACAGCCTTGATACACTTTTGAGCCTCGTTGACATCTTATCAGTGGTGCCTGCATCATTTTGACTTGTCCCAGGGAAACGAGCAGCCAATGTCTTTATATTAACAGTAGCCTCAGAGAAATGAACTAATTTGCATACTAGAAGTATTTAACAAATTGACCCAGAACTTATTTTCTTTTTCGGCCTGCTTCTTACTGTATGAGTCTCTTTTGCTGAACCATTAACTTACAGGGATGTAAACAAACCAACACTGGTTCTCAGGCAGTAGTGAGAGACAACGACACACCACAGATATATATTTATGTGTGTGTTTGTGTGCATCTCTCTCTCTCTCTCTCTCTCTCTCTCTCTCTCTCTCTCTCTCTCTTAATATATATATATATATATATATATATATATATATATATATATATGAGAGGTTTTGGCATCCAATATGCAAGTAAGGCTATATAAGTGCTATGTAAGGACCGCTGTTAAGCTCCCAGTTCAATAATAGTATGGGTGAGGAGTCTAATGCGAGTCGTGCATGAGCATGTATATGTTAAATAATATGAGACAAGGTCAAAACAGTGTGAAATTTCTAGGACATTTATAAAGAGAAAGGTAGTCTTACAACTGTTTCAGGGATATGAGAGACATCGCTTCATCAGAGACGATATGAGAGAGTTAAATAGAGGGAAATAGTAGAGTTCAATATAAGGAGTTATTTTGGAAAGGGAGAGATATAGGAAGTACAAAGGGAAATATGAGAAAATATGAGAATAAAAATAAAAATATATGTTGGATGTTACAGTTGCAGTTCCATTATCCAAGGAAACTGATGTGTAGAATGGGTAAAGAGTCTTCTTGTCCATGGTATGTAAATTCCGATAACAGTTCATATTTTTTTTATTACAAATGGATAGTGTGTCTATACACACACACAGAGGCATCTTTCAGTTTTTATCTACCAAATCCACTCACAAGGCTTCAGTCAGTTCAAGGCTACAGTAGAAGACACTTGCTCAAGGTGCCATGCAGTAGGACTGAACTCAGAACCATGCGGTTCAGAAGCAAACTGCACCTTATATACATATGTATGTGGGCTTAAAAGTGCATCTGTCTATATACAGCAAATAGGCCAAAAACCCAAACATAGAACTACAAGTATAAAATATATCTGAATGGACTAATTACATCGTTAGATAAATATAAAGCTAATTAGCAATCTAATTGCTGTATAAAGAAATAGAAATCTTATTATAAATCCATTTATGAGCTTAATTAAATTTATAAATCTAGAGACACAGACGTGGGTGGGTGGTTGTTGAGAAGCTTGTTTTGTACTTAAATAGTCTTAGGTTCAGTTCCACTGCACAGCACCTTGGGCAATGGTCTTCTCCTACAGCCCCATGCTGACCAAAGCCTTATGGGTTGATAGAAGCCTGTCATGTGTGTGTGTGTGTGTGTGTGCAGGGTGTTGAGACTAAATTTGATGGTTTGCACAAAAGGTAAAGAAAGCACAGAATTCCATCCAAAAATGAAAGTATTTTTAAAATATCAAAAAATATTAATATAATGGTTGGGAGATAACTGTTTTCTCAAAGTAGCTGCCCTCAGCTTCCACTACCATCTGATGAAGGCTGGAGGGTATATCAGCTGAAATGTGTTAACGACAAACAAGATGAGGACAAATATCCGTCAAATGTAAATAATGCACTGATGCTGGTGTCACTTAAAATGCAGCCAGTACACAAAGTAGAGTGGTTGGCATTAGGAAGGGTATCCAGCTGTAGAAACCATGCCAAAAGCAGACAATTGCAGTCTGGGGCAGTTTTCCAGCTTGTCAGCTCCTGTCAAACCGTCCAACCCATGCCAGCATGGAAAACAGACATTAAATGAAGATGATAATGACAAGTGCATGTGTGTAGCTGTATGTCGCCCCCCCCCCCCCCGCCTACACCAATATAAGCAGACACATCTTCAAACCATGTGCAAAGTTATCGCTGACCTACATACGGCATGGCCCACGTCCCACTTACTAAAACACATATAAAAATCCATAACATTCAACCCTTCCAAATTTTGTTACAAAACACATTATCCCCCCCCCCCCAAAGCCCTTCGTCTTTTGTATTCTAAGTAACAATAGCCGTGGAGTTAACGACATTGATAACACAGATAATGCAAGCAATTATAAAATTATTTATAGCTCAATAGCAAACCACACCTTGAGATAAAAACAATATTTTATCACAAATTTCTTGTTAAAAATGCCCCCCACAGAAAAAGAACATTAGCAAAATAGCTTTCTATTCACTAATCGCTGGGTTTCTCATATTTTAGCATTGATAGGTTCACAGCTGGGGCCTTCATAAGAATGTTTCATAGGAAAGTTTTCTAAAGATTAATAACCACTTCATTTACAGAAATTGGTCTTTAGAAATTTATTCTATTATTCTTTCATTTGTTTCGGTCATTTGACTGAAACATGCGGCCATGCTGGAGCTCTGCCTTGAAGTGTTTTGCTCAAACAAATCAACCCCAGTACTTCTTATTTTGTTTAAAGCCTGCTGCTTATTTTGTTGGTCGCTTTTGCTGAACTGCTAGGTTACAGGTGCATAAACATGCCAAAACTGTTTGTCATGCAGTGATGGGACAGAAACAGACACAAAGACACACACATACACAGAAACACAAACACAAACGCACACATGTGTACACATGCACACTCATACACGCATACGATGAGCTTCTCTCAGTTTCCATCTACCAAATCCACACACAAGGCTTTGGTTGGCCCAGGGCTAGAGTAGAAGACACTTACCCAAGGTGCTATGCAGTGGGACTGAACCTGGAACCATGTGGTTGAGAAGAAGAAATGGAAGAAGAAGAAGAAGAAGGAGAAGAAGAAGAAGAAGAAGAAGAAGAAGAAGAAGAAGAATTGGGAGAAAAGTAGGCAAGAGAAAGGGGAAGAAAAAAAGAATAACAAAAACATTTACAAGGTGAAGAAAAAAGAAGACAGGATAAGAAAAGAAAGAAGGTGAAAAACATATACACAAGTACATGCATGCAGACATATATTATTAGCCAACACATACATGCACACATGGCTAGCTACTTACCTACGAACATATAGAAGAAGAAGAAGAAGAAGAGGAAGACAAAAAAAGAAGAAAAAAGGAAAAGAAGAGGTGGGAGGTTAAAAAAGAATGATGTTGCCCAGAAATAGAAAGGAGCCACCATGAATCCTGGAGGCAGAAACAGGTCACAACAATTTTAAATGTAATCCATAAAAATGTTTATATACACTTGTTTATACGCAAATGTTTATGTATAATATACGATATATACACAACGAGTTTTAAGTGGTTGTTGATGTTTATGTTCCTGTTGTAATGGCTTTTCATTGTGCTTCTTTTTGTTGCTGGTGTAGGGTTTGTTTCTCGTGTGTGTGTGTGTGTGTGTGTGTGTATATATATATATATATATATATATATATATATATATATGTATGTGAGTGTGTGCATGTATGTATATGTATACATGTATACATATGTATACATACATATATATATATGTTAAAGTCTGTCATACCGGCCATGATGAAATACCACAAGGTATAGAAAATACGTATTCGCCTTTATATATTTAATCCTTTATATTGAACACTCAATATTTCATCTATTCAATAAGACATATTCCATATATTCAATAAGACATTCAATACTTCATTTCATTGTACCATCCATTTTTATATTATATATTGTATATTCCATATTCTATATCCCACATTAATTTTACAAGAATATAAATAAAGCATAAAAAACAGACAGTGTTGGAACTCTTTTAAACAAAATGATATATTCCTCTATACACAATCATACAAAACCCCTTTTTTTGTATTTATTTTTACTCACATATATATATATATATATATATATACTCTCTTTTACTCTTTTACATGTTTCAGTCATTTGACTGCAGCCATGCTGGAGCACCACCTTTAGTCGAGCAAATCGACCCTAGGAGTTATTCTTTGTAAGCCTAGTACTTATTCTATCAGTCTCTTTTGCCAAACCGCTAAGTTACGGGGAAGTAAACACATCAGCATCGGTTGTCAAGCGATGTTGGGGGGACAAATACAGACACACACACATACATGTATATATTTATACATATATACGGCGGGCTTCTTTCAGTTTCCGTCTACCAAATCCACTCACAAGGCTTTGGTCGGCCCGAAGCTATAGTAGAAGACACTTGCCCAAGGTGTCACGCAGTGGGACTGAACCCAGAATCATGTGGTTAGTAAGCAAGCTACTTACCACACAGCCACTCCTACGCCTGTATATATATATATATATATAGATCAATCAATAGATAGATAGATGGACAGACAGACACATAGGTAGACAGACAAGCAGGCAGATAGCTAAAACTAGACAGACAGACAGATAGATAGATAGATAGATAGATAGATAGATAGATAAATAGATAGATGGATAGATAGATAGATGGATGCAGGCATGGATGTGTGGTAAGCATCTCACTTTGCAGCTACATGGTTCTGGGTTCATTTCCATTGTGTGGCACCTTGGGCAAGCATTTCCTTGTGTAGCCTTGGGAAGATCAATGCCTTGTGATTGGATTTGGTGGGCAGAAACTGTAAAACTGTAAGAAGCCTGAAGTAGTTGTATGCTGTCAACTTAATGTGACAGTCCCCTGGGGGCAATAATACTACTGTTGGTTAGACCTAGGAAGCTGCACCGCTTCCTGTCGGCCTTGACACACATCCTGTGTCCTTATGTAAGAAACCTGTTGTGATATAAAGTCTGTCATACCGGCCATGACGAAGGGAAATAACCCTGAAACTCGAGTCGCCTTTATATATTTATATTTATATATTTATATATTTGATCCTTTATACTGAACACTCAATATTTCATCTACATTCAATACTTTCTTTCATGGTGCCATCCATTTTTATTTTATTTTGTTTTATATTGTATATTGTATATTATATTATATATTGTATATTCCATATTCTATACCCCACATTAGTTCTGCAGGAATATAAATAAAACATAAAAAACAGACAGTGTTGGAACTCTTTTAAACAAAATAATATATATATATATATATATATATATATATATATATATATATATAATAATAATAATAATGCAAATGATATTTGAGTATATGCATATATACATATATGTACATACCTACTTCTACATGTATGCATAGATGCATATCCGGGTACAGGATGTCAAAAAAATGTGGACAAAAAAGGAACGGGAACATAAACAAGGCACAAAAAACAAACATATACACATATATATGTATGTATGTATGTATGTATGTATGTATATTTGTGTGTATGTATGTATGTATGTATGTATGTATATATATGTATATTTGTGTGTGTGTGTGAATATATGTATACATACATTTATAAATAGACAGACAGACAGACAGAATCATGCAGGCCTGGCTGTGTGGTAAGAAGCTTGCTTCCCAACTACATGGTTCTGTGTTCATTTCTATTCTGTGGTACCTTGGGCAAGTGTTTTCTACTATAGCCTTGGGCTGATCAAAGCCTTGTGAGTGGATGTAGTAGGTGGAAACTGAAAGAAGCCTATCATATACATACATACATCACAGCTTGACAACAGGTGTTGGTATATTTACGTCACGATAACTTAGCAGTTTGGCAAAACAGACCAATAGAATAAGTATAAGGCTTACAAAAGAAATGTCCTGGGGTCAATTTCTTAAACTAAAAAAACCTTTTAAGGAAGTGCTCCAGCATGGTCAAAGTCAAATGACTGAAACAAGTAAAAGAATAAAAGAAAAAAACCTACATATAAATGTACAAACAAACATATATAATTTATCTTGTAGCTTTCACTTGTTTTTATTTATTTGACTGTGGCCATACTGGGGCACTTCCTTGGAGAATATTAGTGGAATAAATCGATTCCAGTATTTAAGATTTTGTCTTTTTTTTTCTAATCCTGGTACTTATTTTACCAGTCTCTTTTGCCAAACTGCTAATGTTAGCGGGACATAAACAAACCAACACCGGCAGTCAAGCAGTGATGGAGGACAAACACACACACACACACACACACTCTCTCTCTCTCGCTCTCTCTCACATGCACAATGGGCTTCTTTTAGTTTCCATCTACCAGATCCACTCACAAGGCTTTGTTCGATCCAAGGCTGTAGGAGAAGACAGTACTCGAAGTCTTAGTTGTTGTTTATTTCACTGTGAGCTCTATGTTATCATGCCTAGCCATATCTGGCATCCTACACTTTGATATGCCTTGATTCTTAAAAACGCTCATAACAAAATGTTATATATATATATGTACATATGTATGTATATAAACATACACATGGACACACATGCATGTACATATATGTATGTGTGTGTATGTATATATATATATATATATATATATATATATATATATATATATATATATATATATATATATATATACACACATATGTATATATACACACACACACACACACACGCATATATAAGACCCGGCAAGGCAAGTGAGATCGTTGCCAGTGCCCCTGGACTGGCTTTTGTGCGGGTGGCACATAAGATGTACCATCTTGAGCGTGACCGTTGCCAGTACCGCCTGACTGGCCTTGTAGGGTTTTCGAGTGAGATCGTTGCCAGTGCCCCTGGACTGGCTCTTGTGCGGGTGGCACATAAAAGACACCATTTCGAGCGTGGCCGTTTTCGTGCGGGTGATACGTAAAAGCACCCACTATACTCTCTGAGTGGTTGGCGTTAGGAAGGGCATCCAGCTGTAGAAACTCTGCCAAATTAGATTGGAGCCTGGTGTACCCATCCGGTTGCACCAGTCCTCAGTCAAATCGTCCAACCCATGCTAGCATGGAAAGTGAACGTTAAACGATGATGATGATGATGATGATGATATGTGTGTGTGTAATGTTTATACTTATAAGCACAAACATTGCATTGTGAATGGTCTCCAAACAATATCAGGTTTCACAATCTTTTCTCCATTTCTCTCGTAACTTCCCCATCTAGAATTACTTATTGTCTGTATACGTATGTACATATACACACACACATATGCATACATGCACATGCATACACAAACATCCATATACTTACACATGCACAAACGCATACACACACACACACATACATACATATATATATAAATCTATGTGCATATGTATATATATATATATATATATATACTTAGTATACATTGGGAAATGCTAATTTGCCCCTTAAGAGTTGAAGCATTTAAACATTGTATCATGTTAAATGATGCTTTTCATTTGGGTGTATATATATATATACACAGACACACATACATACATACATACATACATACATACATCCATATATATAAACATACATATATATATATATATATATATATATATATATATATATATATATATACATACATACATAAATATACATACATACATAAATATATATATGTATATATATATATATATATATATATATATATATATATATATATATACATATATATATTTATGTATGTATGTATTTATTTATATATATGTATGTATGTATTTATTTATATATATATATGTGTATATATATGTGTATATATATGCTAATCCTCGCACAGAGAATCATACGAACAACATGCATCTAATCAAATGTTATCTCGGTTCATATGTTGACCAGCAATATATACATATTTTGTTCACGGAAACTTATATCTACCACAAACTACATTTAAACAATCACCCACGCCCCCTCCACACACACACACACACAGATGGAGTTCCGCATAAATACAATATGCATTCATGCACAATACACATATAAACAAACACGCTATACAATATGTAATGGATCCAGTTATTTTGTAAATTGAAATACCAAAATGATTAAACATTTTGCAGCATTTTCATTGCTGCTGCTGCTGCTGCTGCTGCTGTTGTTGTTGTTGTTGTTGTTGTTGTTGTTGTTGTTGTTGTTGTTGTTGTTGTTGTTGTTGTTGTTGTTGTTGTTGTTGTTGTTGTTGTTGTTGTTGTTGTTGTTGTTGTTGTTGTTGTTGTTGTTGTTGTTGTTGTTGTTGTTGTTGTTGTTGTTGTTGTTGTTGTTGTTGTTGTTGTTGTTGTTGTTGTTGTTGTTGTTGTTGTTGTTGTTGTTGTTGTTGTTGTTGTTGTTGTTGTTGTTGTTGTTGTTGTTGTTGTTGTTGTTGTTGTTGTTGTTGTTGTTGTTGTTGTTGTTGTTGTTGTTGTTGTTGTTGTTGTTGTTGTTGTTGTTGTTGTTGTTGTTGTTGTTGTTGTTGTTGTTGTTGTTGTTGTTGTTGTTGTTGTTGTTGTTGTTGTTGTTGTTGTTGTTGTTGTTGTTGTTGTTGTTGTTGTTGTTGTTGTTGTTGTTGTTATTATTATTATTATTCAGTCTGAAGTATTTCAATTACTCTCTTGTTATGAGGTGATCCGTCTTTGACCCTCTCTGGAAATCTTAAGAGTGCAATAGATTAGCTTATAGGCGTAGGAGTGGCTGTGTGGTAAGTAGCTTGCTTACAAACCACATGGTCCCGGGTTCAGTCCCACTGCGTGGCATCTTGGGCAAGTGCCTTCTACTATAGCCTCGGGCCGACCAATGCCTTGTGAGTGGATTTGGTAGTCGGAAACTGAAAGAAGCCTGTCGTATATATGTATATATATATATGTATGTGTGTATGTGTTTGTGTGTCTGTGTTTGTCCCCACAACATCGCTTGACAACTGATGCTGGTGTGTTTACGTCCTCGTAACTTAGCGGTTCGGCAAAAGAGACCGAAAGAATAAGTACTAGGCTTCCAAAGAATAAGTCCTGGGGTCGATTTGCCCGACTAAAGGCGGTGCTCCAGCATGGCCACAGTCAAAAGACTGAAACAAGTAAAAGAGTAAAAGATATATATATATATATATATATATATATATATATATATATATACATATATATATATACAGAGAGAGAGGGGGAGGGAGAGTCAGGTATAGTTGTGTGGTTAAGATCACTTCTTTGCAAATTATGTGATTTGGGGTTCAGTTCTTGTGTGTGGCACCGCTTGAGTAATTGTCTTCTACTGTAGCCATAGGCTGACCAAAGCCTTGTGAGTGGATTTGGTAGATGGAAACTGAAAGAAGCCCATCGTATATACATATATATATGTATGTGTTTGTGTGTCTGTGTTTGTCCCCCCAACTTCGCTTGACAACTGATGTTGGTGTTTTTACGTCCCTGTAACTTAGTGGTTCAACAAAAAGAGACCGATAGAATAAGTACTAGGCTTACAAAGAATAAGTCCTGGGGTCGATTTGTTCGACTAAAGGTGGTGCTCCAGCATAGCCACAGTCAAATGACTGAAACAAGTAAAAGAGAGTAACCTAAGGTGTGTACCGCATACTAGGATAGAACCCAAAACGACGTAGCTGCAAAGCAAACATCCTTAACCACACAACCACGCATATTCACTTATCATTTCCCTCCCAACATTTTATTACTAACAAACACGTTTTATATATTAGTAACATGTATATATATATGTCATAATAAATCTGGCTTTTTATGAGGAGCAAGGGATCATAACACAAACATTTTAATATGGAGCTTTTGTTACTCATTTTGTTTTGTTAATGTTGTTGCTGTTGGTGTTGTTTTTCTATGCCTTAGTGACGTAGATACTCGTAAGTTTAATCCGATTTTCTCCAAATATGTTCCACATGATTATAATTGAGAAATGAAATATATAATAGTACTTATGTTACGCATTTTTGGTGAATTCTCAGTCAAACTGCCACCCACTTCTTTTCAAATATAACGCTGTTTCCCCCACCCCAGGCCCTGTACAGCTTTCATGCAACATTACCTTCAAATCCAGACATGCATACATGCATGCATACACTCGTACACACACACACACACACACTCTTTTACTCTTTTATTTGTTTCAGTCATTTGACTGTGGCCATGCTGGAGCACCACCTTTTTAGTCGAGTTAATCGACCCCAGGACTTATTCTTGTTAAGCCTAGTTCTTATTCTATCGGTCTCTTTAGCCGAACCGCTAAGTTACGGGGACATAAACACACCAGCATCGGTTGTCAAGTGATGTTGGGGGAGACAAACACAGACACACAAACATATACACACACATACATATATATATATACATATATACGACCGGCTTCTTTCAGTTTCCGTCTACCAAATCCACTCACAAGGCTTTGGTCGGCCCGAGGCTATAGTAGAAGACACTTGCCCAAGGTGCCACGTAGTAGGACTGAACCCGGGAACATGTGCTTGGTGAGCAAGCTGGGGGACAAACACAGACACACAAACATATACACACACATACATATATATATATACATATATACGACCGGCTTCTTTCAGTTTCCGTCTACCAAATCCACTCACAAGGCTTTGGTCGGCCCGAGGCTATAGTAGAAGACACTTGCCCAAGGTGCCACGTAGTAGGACTGAACCCGGGAACATGTGCTTGGTGAGCAAGCTAAGTTACGGGGACATAAACACACCAGCATCGGTTGTCAAGTGATGTTGGGGGAGACAAACACAGACACACAAACATATACACACACATACATATATATATATACATATATACGACCGGCTTCTTTCAGTTTCCGTCTACCAAATCCACTCACAAGGCTTTGGTCGGCCCGAGGCTATAGTAGAAGACACTTGCCCAAGGTGCCACGTAGTAGGACTGAACCCGGGAACATGTGCTTGGTGAGCAAGCTGGGGGACAAACACAGACACACAAACATATACACACACATACATATATATATATACATATATACGACCGGCTTCTTTCAGTTTCCGTCTACCAAATCCACTCACAAGGCTTTGGTCGGCCCGAGGCTATAGTAGAAGACACTTGCCCAAGGTGCCACGTAGTAGGACTGAACCCGGGAACATGTGCTTGGTGAGCAAGCTAAGTTACGGGGACATAAACACACCAGCATCGGTTGTCAAGTGATGTTGGGGGAGACAAACACAGACACACAAACATATACACACACATACATATATATATATACATATATACGACCGGCTTCTTTCAGTTTCCGTCTACCAAATCCACTCACAAGGCTTTGGTCGGCCCGAGGCTATAGTAGAAGACACTTGCCCAAGGTGCCACGTAGTAGGACTGAACCCGGGAACATGTGCTTGGTGAGCAAGCTGGGGGACAAACACAGACACACAAACATATACACACACATACATATATATATATACATATATACGACAGGCTTCTTTCAGTTTCCGTCTACCAAATCCACTCACAAGGCTTTGGTCGGCCCGAGGCTATAGTAGAAGACACTTGCCCAAGGTGCCACGTAGTAGGACTGAACCCGGAACCATGTAGTTGGTGAGCAAGCTACTTACCACACAGCCACGCCTGCACCTTTATAATACTGTAGATTTATTCCTTTATTTTTTTGCTTGTTTCAGTCATCTGACTGTGGTCATACTGGAGCACCACCTCAGGGAGTTTTAGCCAAACAAATCAACCACAGGACTTGCTTTTAAGCTTATTACTTATTCTTTGCCCAAACCACTAAGTCACAGGGCCATAAACACACCAACACTGGTTATCAAGCAGTAATGGGGGGGGGACAAACAAAGACATATACGCATATATATATATATATATATATATATATATATATTGATAGGGAGGACAACAAAAGAAAGAAAGAGACCTCGATATTATGCAAATAGAGGAATTTATCTGTAGAAATATGTGACACTTATTCAGTAGCCATGATAAAACTCCGAGTTTCGGATGCCAGGGCGGGAGCCCACACCAACATCTCTTCAGTTATCCACCCAATTGAAAATTCCTGTGAAAAATCTTGGAGTTTTATCATGGCTACTGAATAAGTGTCACATATTTTTACAGATATATATATATATATATATATATATATATATATATATATATAAAAACGATGGGCTTCTTTCTGTTTCCATATACCAATCTACCAAATCCACTCATGAGGCTTTGGTCGGCTTGAAGCTGTAATAGAAGACACTTGCCCCAGGTGCCTCACTGTGGGAATGAACTCAGAACAATGTGGTTAGGAATCAAACTTCTTACTGCACAGCCATAAACATATAATATATAGGCGCAGGTGTAGGTCTGTGGTATGAAGCCTGCTTCCCAACTGCATGCTTTCAGGTTCAATCCCAATGTGTGGTACCTTAGGTAAGTGTCTTCTATCATAACCTCAGGCTGACCAAAGCCTTGTCAGTGGATTTGGTGGACGGAAACTGAAAGAAGCCTGTTGTGTGTGTGTGCATGCATGCGTGCATGTGTGTGTGTGTGTGTATGTGTGTCTTTGTATATGCGTTGGCCCCACCACCACCACTGCTGCTGGACAACCAGTGTTGGTATGTTTGCATTCCCATAACTTAGCAGTTCAGCAAAATAGAATGATAGAATAATTATCAGGCTTAACAAAAGGAGAAAAATAATTCTTCGAAGCAGTGCTCCAGCTTGGCCACAGTCTTATCACTGGAACAAGTAAATTATATATGATAAATGATATATAGCCACAGACATGGCTGTGTGGTAAGAAACCTTCTTCCTAACTACATTGTTCTGGGTTCAGTCTTAATTCATGGTAACTTGGGCAAATGTCTTCCTCTAGAGCCTTAGGCTGACCAAAACCTTGTGAGTGGATTTGATAGAAGGAAGGTGTCGAAACCATAATGATATCTGTGGGGCAGCTGATGATGGAAGTGTGTTGGATTGTTGGTATGGCTGTTATTGTATGTGCAGAATGGTTTTATAAGACATCCATTTGATATGTGCAGGAATGGCTGTGTGGTAAGTAGCTTGCTTACCAATCAGATGGTTCTGGGTTCAGTCCCACTGTGTGGCACCTTGGATAACTGTCTTCTGCTATAGCCTCAGGCTGACCAAGGCATTGTGAGTGGATTTGGTAGACAGAAACTGGCAGAAGCCCATTGTATATATATATATATATATATATATATATATATATATATATATATATACTAGGCTTACAAAAAGTCCTGGGGTTGATTTGCTCGACTAAAGGCAGTGCTCCAGCATGGCCACAGTCAAATGACTGAAAGAAGTAAAAGAGAAAAGAGAATATACATATATAAGCTGTCATCATCAATGCGGATTGGAGAACGAATATTCAGTGTGTTTTTATTTGGCCCAAAAAAAAAGAAGAAATGACCATCCTGAAATACAATATATGTGTGTGTGTGTGTGTGTGTGTGTGTGTATGTACTGGAGTGTTTGAAGTGGTGTACAGGTATTGTATATTAAGAAAAAGGAGGGAGTCAGAATTTTGGATAATTCTTTCATTTGTTTAACCGAATTCAAGAAAACTTGAAGCAAAATTATAAAAACAGAATGTTTCATAGTTTTTTTTATATGAATCGAAGAGTGGAGGATTTTTTTTTTTTTTTGTTTTGTTTTGTTTTGTTTGGAAAAGGAGAAAATTTTGGTTTTTGGAGAACGGCTCAGATAGGAAGCAGGACAATTGAGAAAGAGAAAGAAAAAGAAAAGCAAAGAGATGATGAAAGGACAGAGAGAGAGAGAGAGAGAGAGAGAGAGAGAGAGGGGTTTCTTTTCAATTATATTCTATTGATGTGATCAAGCCATTGAAATTTTATACACACACACACACGAAGGGCCTACACACAAATTCACTCACACAGCTTTGCTTGGCCTGAAGCTATAATAGAAGCATACTGTACTATAGCCAGTACTAAACTTAGACAGATTTTAGAACAATACATTAGAAGACAGAATGTTAGAGAGGCACAGCAACTTGGCAAGAAGTCCGCAAGAGGTTTGCGTAAGTTCATACAGTGTACAAAAGTAGGGAAGTTGTGTGCTTCCCCAGGGACAAGTCCAGCAGAACCTCAATAGACAGTCTGCTGAACTACATCCAAGCAATGCAATCCCACATCACCAGTATGAGGGAAACAGCGGTATGGGAATAAGAGAAGAGAGAAAAGATCCTCAATGCTTATATGATGATGGGGTCAAACATCCTAGGAGCAAAAAAGCACATGACCAACAACTTCCAAGCCACTAATAACATCCCAGCACTGTATGGGCTCTGCAAAGACCATGAGGTGACCACTGACCCAGTTACAGGACCACCAATACCACCAATGAGACCAGTTTGTGAAGCCAATGTTGCCAATAACTACCCGATCTTCTACTTCCTTTCTACGATGATACGCCCTCTGATCAAAATGTCCCTGGATGTGTGCGACAGCACAGAGGACCTTCACACCGGTGTCAATAATTACAGCTATGCCTATCACCTGATGGGACATATGATTGGCCGTATGAATCTAGTACCCTTATACCCATCCATTGATGTTGATTTTGCTGTGGAGAAATGTGTGCATCAGTGGAGTTTCGTGGTGTTGACACAGAAGAACTGGGCCGTCTCCTGAGACTGACATGTGACAATCGTTACTTAGATGAATATGACTTTAGTTGTTTCTGCTCTGCTAGACCAGTAAGAGGTAGACTCCCTACTATAACCTCTATGGCCAAGAAGACCCCTAGAGAGAGCTGGAACGTGTGGACCAGAGCTATACAGACCCCTGAAAATCAATTACCAGGTTAAAAAGTTGGTTGCATATGTGGTGAGTGCAAGTACCAAAATCACACTCAAGTGTTACATATGTAAGTTTAATAACAAGTTATATACCCAAGAGGAAGGAGCAGCCATTGGTGTCGGTATTACTGGTGATGTGGCTAACATATTTATGGTATGTTGGGATAGGAAACTCAAAGAGAAATAACCCTAACCACGTACTCCCACTATGTGGATGATATCGACATAGTAGCCAATGCACCCCTACAAGACAATGTTGATGATATAAAGCTAACACTATGGAGAGCATCTAACAAATAGCTAATTCCATCCACCAGAGAATCAAAGTAATGATAGACTACCCTAACAAGCACCCTAACTATAGGCTACCAGTTTTAGACATGGAACTCTGGTTAGAAACCAAGAACAATAAAGTCCAGATCCTTCACTCCCATTATGCCAAATCACAGGAACACAGCCATAGTGGACAACACCAAGTTCGATATTCTTACAGCAGACTTGGTGAGAGTGATGAGAAATGTGTCTCGCATGTGCGACCCTATGGAATTGGAAAGATGTATACAACACTTTATCCACAGCATGCAATTCTCTGGCTACAACCAAAGGGACAGGATTAGAGTGTGCAAAAGAGTCAGGGCTAAGTACAAAGCCATCATAGAGAGTGATGCAAAGAGGACCTGCCCACTATACAGGAGTAAATCATGGATCAGCACAGAAAGGACCAGAAAAGAGATAGGTAAGACTGACTCATGGTATGACAACAAAAAATATGAGTGTGTCATGTTCATTGATGCTACCCCTGGCGACAAGCTAGCATACCTTTTTAGAAAAACATTAGATAAAGCCAAGCTATGGATTAAAGTAGTAGGAAGGCCTAGTGCCTCTGATCTGTAGAACTTATCTCTTTGATAGCTCGCCATGTATGGAGAACAATTGTATTGTATGTAGGATGAACCCACAGGTTAACTGTGAGGTTAGGTATATAGTGTATAGCTTACGATGTACTGAGGGATGGTGCAGAAGCATGACAACTACTTACATTGAAGAGACAGCATGCAGCATAGGAGAGCATATAGATGAACATTGGCAAGAGTTCAAAGAAGAGACAGGCTTGTCAGCACTCCACCAACATGCTCAAGCTGTACATAGATGCTCAGTCAATAAGATAAAGGTCAAAGTATTATCAACGCTTAGAACTAACATGATACTTAAGCAGATCACAGAGGCTACACACATAGCAAATAGACAGACCAAGCCTCAACAGAAAACACAAATGGAACAATAACAACCACCACCACACTATACAACATGGCAACTAAAGCTATAGGAGGAAAAGAAAAAACACATACAAACAGCATAATACACATACAATAGACATATATGCACATTCCTATGATAAATATTTGAAAAATTAGACATTAAAAAAAACTGTATAAAGGGTACGGATACAAACAACATAAGAAGTGAACCCATATACACACACAAACATATATACAGTAACTTCACAGATGGCTGCAACAGGAACAACAACACAACTAGCAACAATGGTAACAACATCATCTATCATCATGGTGGCAGCTTGGGCAAACACAGTGAGTTACAGGAATGGTACATAGGGTGTGGTTCAAGGGCAGCAGAATCGTATAGGGGATGGGGCCAGAGGGGAGGGTCATGCTGCTACTAAGAATAATGACACACAAACACAGGTGCATGGGCATATAAGGATAGACATCATCGAAAAATAGAATGGAATAAGAAGAGTAAAAGCACACACAAAGACAGAAAGTGTCACTGAGGAGGTCACAGAAGTGTGATGAAAGATTTCCAGACAATGAGCTTGAGTTAGAATAAGAACAGTAATAAACGAGTGAAGAACGAATATACAGTGTGTGTGTGTGTTTATTTGGCAAAAAGAAAATGACCGTCCCAAAATACAATATATATGTATATGTATGAATGTATGTATTTATGTGTGTTTGTATGTGTGTTTGTATCTGGGTTTATCCCCCACTACTGCTTAACTGGTGTTGGTGTGTTTTCATCCCTGTACCTTAGTGGTTCAGCAAAAGACATTGATAGAATAAATACCAGGCTTGAAAAACAAAAGAAGTATCAGTGTTGATTTATGCAACTAAGGATTCTTCTAGGCAGTGCTCCAGTATGGACGCAGTCTAGTGACTGAAACAAGTAAAAGATAAAAAGATAAAAGATGTATATTGAGGAGTTATATGTGTGTATTCACACATACAGACACACATTTATATATATATTTATAAGACATGTATACACATATAAATACATATACATATATGTATTTATGTGTATATATATGTCTGTATATATATAACTCTGTGTGTGTGTGTGTGTGTGCCCATATTTATGTATATATATATATATATATACATATATATATATATATATCGAAACGTCTAGTTAGAATAGAGGCAGCTGACAAAGGATTAATTCCAAGTGGCTATTTGTTTTGCTATGTGTTCATTCCGTGGTCTGTAGTTCATTGTTCTAACGTCCTGTACCCTGATATGCATCTATATACACATGTAGATGTAAGTATGTACATATATGTGTGTATACATGCATATATATTCTTTGTATTTTATATATATATATATACACATATATATATATATATATATATATATATATATAAATATATATAAATATATATAAATAAGGATAAGATCAATATTTAAAATACCGATTTTATCAGGTGGCCAGCATGGGAATAAAAACCATCAAAGGTAACAATTATTCAAAATTATAATTTAGGGTATCTAAGAGATACCGCCATGCTGAAAATAGCAGTCAAATCTTGACTCTAAAATAACAATAAATGTTCATATAGCACCAAGAGCAAAGACGAAAAGACAAAATAAACTAGCAAAAATAACTGGATAATTCCAGATCCCGTCTTCGCCCTTTGTGCTATATGAACATTTATTGTGGTTCAGAGTCAAGATTTGACTGCTATTTTCAGCGTGGCGGTATCTCTTAGATACCCTATATTATAAAATATATATATATATATATATATATATATATATATAAAAATGTTTACATGTGTATATATGTAGACATACATGTGTGTATATATAAGCACACATGCATGTATACATTTATGTATATTTATGTATATAGTAATCTAAACAATACTGGAAGCTTTTGATACAGGCTTCCTCTCTCAATAGTTTATTGTTAGCTAAGGCAGCTTACACTTAATTCCTCCAATGTGGGAGACTGTTTCAAGAACTGAACACTCTCTATCTTGCCATAATGGTGCCACACTCCCTCTTCCTGTGCATGTGACTGTTTCTGTAGCAGGTGTATTATCTCTTTATTGATCCGCTTGTTTGTACTGCATTGTTATCCAAAGTGAACATTGATCTCAGACCGAATTTAATTCTAATTATTTACATGAGAAACATAATCAGTCCGAAAGCCGGTTTTGATTTATTAGAGGAAATTAAATTACACTCCACAAATATTGGCAACAAAAAGCTGTTTTGTGTTGTGTGTCAATGGAACGGATGTCGGGTAATATAATAAGCAATTACTTTAAATGAGAAGGTTTGTAAGAAATGAAGGAAAGAGGAAAGAGACTAGATTCCCATAGGTTTACAGAAAATAGAACTAAAGGGAAAATGCAGTGTTAGCGTAATATATGGGGGTTGTAAGTTAAAATTGTTCGTTTTTGATGGGGTTTTTACCCTCCATTTACTTTAATCCATTCTAGGGTTATTGAATTAACACGAAAAATATTTTCATTGTTGTATTTTATGGTTTTTTTTTTTTTTGTTTCTTACTGCTGTGTTCTTCATCTACAACTTTTATTTATTGCTAAAACTTCAATAAATTTTACCTCTTTAAGATATATGACCATAGAATGCTAAGTAGAGACCCCCCCCCCCCGAATGAATTTATCTGATAACCTAATTATATATATGAGAGAGAGAGAGAGAGAGAGAGAGAGAGAGAGAGAGAGAGATTATAAAAGGGATAAGGTGATCTTGAGTAAAAAGTCATTATCAAGGTGGTATTTGGAGCGAAGCATAAATTAAATTTCGTTGTAAAGTTTTAATTTACATTACTTCAACTCTTTTGTTAATATATTTCTGTTGAAATATACTGCTTTTATAACAATTAATTTGGATAATAATGAAGAATTTAGTGAAATAACTTTGTCATCATTAAGCTGGTGTTTTTCAAAATGAATTGATCTGAAATTTTGTTGGAGGGTTTTAATGTTGATCAATTATCTCTTTTGTTGCAACCTATCTATCTATCTATCTATCTATCTATCTATCTATCTATCTATCTATCTATCTATCTATCTATCTATCTATTTATCTGTCTAACTATCTATCTATTTTTCTGTCTATTTATCTATCTATCCATCCATCCATCCATCCATATATCCATCCATCTGCCTACCTATCCATCTATCTATCTATCTATCTTTCTATCCAGCTATCTACCTACCTATCTATCTATCTATCTATCTATCTATTTGTCTGTCTATCTACCTACCTATCTATCTATCTATCTAGCACTATCTATCTATCTAGCACGTCGAGATGCTAGGCGAGACACTTAAACAATACGAAACGGTGACAGGAGCAAAAATTAACCCGGAAAAGTCAGTGGGTTTGTTACTCGGCACCTGGAGAAGCAAGCCCATACCGTCCAACAGTGACTCCGTAGTGGGACGCTGGACGGACGGACCGGTTAAACTGCTCGGGGTCTGGTTCAGTCCGGACCTCCAAATGGATAAGAACTGGGACGAGATCACCAGTAGAGTGATCAAACTCAGCCAAACATGGGCTGAGAGAAAGTTATCTCTAAAAGGCCGGGCGGAGGTGGCTAATGTGTATATCGCATCAGTCATCGATTACCGCCTGACCGTCGTGCCTTGTCCCGATGCCACCATCACGAAACTAGAACGCATACTTTTCCGCTTTCTGTGGAAGGGTGGCGTTCCGATGGTGAGGCGATCCATTTGCTGTCAACAACCGTTACGTGGAGGACTGGGGATGCCGTGGTTAATGATGCGCAGACATGCGCTGAGACTGCGGCATCTCTGGAACTTCATTGACGACGGTGAACAGGTGTGGGCGCCGTTTGTGAGGCACGCCTTCCCGCAGCTCGTCTCACTCACCGAACTGCAAACATGGATCAGGAAGAGACCAAAACTGGGCGAATGGCACCGCGAGTGTCGCCAAGCTCTACAACAGCTCTGCCGTCCGGGATCAAACTTGTGCAACTTCCAAACGACCAATGCGTTCTATAGAGGACTAGTGGAGGGGAGGTCTGACGACACTCTCGGGGCAAACCTGGGTGTCGACGAGAAATTCTTAACCCGCCTTTTCAAGACGACGTTCGGGCCGGGGCCTATGGATAATTTCCAGAGATCCCTGGCTTGGCAATGCTATCGAGACGCACTACCAGTTCGAGAGAAGATCTACAGACACGGTTCGAAAACCACCGGACCGACCTGCCCGAGATGCGGTCAGAGCGACGAAACCATTCTGCACGCACTCGTGCAGTGTCCAGATATTTCAGAGCTGTGGACCTTCGTCGAACGGCTGTTGTCGCGTGTGGGACGAGCCCACTTATCAGCCGAGTCTATCGTGAATATTGTTCCGCCACCTTCCTTTAAACGGGAAGGAAAAACGGTTTTTGTAACACTGATAGCTATGGCAAAAGAATGCGTGTGGTGGACGCGTTTGAAAGGTCTACAAACAAACACTTTCCTCTCTGGTCAATCCCTCGTCAACTTTTTCAAGTACCACTTGAAAAGGAGGATGAGGATAGAGAGGAAGGTGTTGTCGAATGAAAGTTTCAATAAAAAATGGGTAAATGTGGCAAGAATGGTAAGAATGAAAGACGACACCATTTTAAGCATAGACTTGTAACAAAAAGAGACAAAAAGAGAGAAGGTACTTACTTTCATGTACCTTTAAAAAAAAAAGCCTGAGGTGACCGTGGTCTTTTCCGTAGGCTTTTCTCTCCACGGATAAACCTAATCTGTTCCCCGTTTTTTTACATCGACTGTGATACACGATCCCTATTGATCGCCCCCCCCCCCCACGTTTTTTTTTTTTTGTTTTTTTCTTCCCGCGATCCCTTTTGATCCAAATCATCCCCCCCCAAGAAAAGCTCTACTTTGTAATTTGTCCATTTTCTGTATTTAGCCCTGTGTGGCTATAATAAAAAGATATCTATCTATCCATCCATCTGCCTACCTATCTATCTATCTTTCAATCCATCCGTCTACCTATCGACTTATCTATCTATCTGTCCCTTTCTCTCCACGGATAAACCTAATCTGTTCCCCATTTTTTTTACATTGATTGTGATACACGATCCCTATTGATCGCCCCCCCCCCCCCCCCGCCTTTCCTTTTTTTTTTCCCCCCCGCGATCCCTTTTGATCGAAATCCCCCCTTTTTTTTTCCGCAATCCCTTTTGATCGAAATTATCCCCCTTTCCCCCCCCCCCAAGGAAAGCTCTATATTGTAATTTGTCCATTTTCTGTATTTAGCCCTGTGTGGCTATAATAAAAAGATATCTGTCTCTTTATCCATCCATCCATCCATCTGCCTATCTATCTATCTATCTATCTATTTATTTATCTATCTATCTATCTATCTATCTATTTATTTATCTATCTGTCTGTCTGTCGGTCTATCTGCCTGCATGACTGTGGCCATGCTGGGGCACTGCCTTGAAGGATTTTAGTTGAACAAATTAATCCAATGATTATTTATTATTTTTCTTTTGTTAAGCCTGGCATTTATTCTATTGATCTCTTTTGCCGAACTGCTAAGTTACAGGGACATAAACACGTCCACACTGGTTGTCAAATGGTGATGAGGGAGAAACACAGACATAAAGACACACAGACATAGATATATCATTCAACTATGGCAGTATTTGAATAATATTCTTAAGGCTGCAATCTACTCACACACAACATCTTTCAAAGCTTGTCGCTAATTCGGTTCTTGACCAAACTGAAAGCTGTTAACATTTTTAAAGACAACTGGTCCCTAGTTATATTTTAGCATAAAAGAATTGAAAGTTGATCCAGTAGGAAAAAGTTTACATCAAAATTTGTAGCAACATTATAGGAGAGTAAGTAACGCCACCAATCAAGTTTAGATCTGAATACCTTTTTTATTTTAAAAGCAAAATATATTTATCTTTGCTTCAATGATAACAGAAAGCATGAGGAATTTCATAGTTTTATTCCCATACAACAAAAATTGGTATCAAAAAAGTTGTAAGGTAAAATATCACAGGAAAAAAATTAATAAGGCAACTATATTTTAATAAAGTTTAAATGATAGATCTGAATTCGAGGAATTTCATAGTATCAATTTCATACAATGAAGTTTTAAAAGAAAAAGTTATGAGAGTGTGTTTTTCAAATTTGAGGGTGATAATATAGTTCTCTAGTTTTTTATGAATTTAGTTCTATAACGAGTCTTTTAATATATGTCATTGGCGTCATTGAGGTAAGGAAATAAGTTATCAACAACACCGCTAATTGGCATATTTGACACCTTATTAATTAGCATAATAACATAGCCTGGAAAAAACATGGATTAAATGGAAAAATGTGAGAAAGAGAAATAATATTCTTAAGATTATAAACCTGGAAAAGTTCAGGACAAGTTATTACATCTGGTAAAGTACAGAACAAGGAAAAGTTTTACTTAGAATATTGCAGCTAAGGATAAAATTAGAATATTAAAAATTATTTGATTTTGATTTACAAAGTAACATTATAATTAAAAAAGGTACCATCATTTTGGTAAAATATTGACACACTAGAATACTTGAACAATGAGAGCCAGAAGTACCAATATAGCAAACGTTTTATGCAAAGTAGAACAGTATATATGGTAGGTAAATTCATTATGTATAAAATAGGCATTGGGTCAAGACTAAAAACGTGAAAACTTGGCAATAACTTAGGCAATAACTCAAGCAAATTTTACAGTAGATTTTACTGTAATATATAACTAATTTATGTATTATTCTATTTATTGTACAAACTAATTATGTACTACTATTTTTTTTTATAACCTTTTTTCAAATTTCTAATTATTAATTAATAATTTTAAAAATTAATTTTTTTAAACTGCAAAAAATCTTTTGAGTCCTCTAATTGGAAGGTTATTCCATCACAGAGCGACCCATTTGCAGTTAAGTAGACTGGAGCAATGTGAAATGAAGTGTCTTGCTGAAGAACACAATGTGCCACTCGATCTGGCAATTGAACTCATCATTGCTAGATCATAAGTGCAACACATTTAACCACTTGGCCATCACTATATATAGATGGACAGACAGACAGACATACATAGATATATATTGGGCTATCAGATAAATTTATTTGCTTTCTTTTTGATCTTTTTCAGTTTCATTTCAATTAATAGAAAAAAAATATTTTTATCAAAGCATTTTATGCTTATTTTTTTTCTTTGTAGTTCTATTCTTCGTCTGTGACTTTTGTTCATCATTTTTGAAATTTGGATAAATTTTACCTTTTTTTTCCAGAAATATAACAATGCAGTGCCAAGTAGAAAAAAAATAATGAATTCATGAGACAAGCTAAAAAAGTAAGTTAGATTTTTGCATATTTTTTGAAAAGTAGGAATGGGAAAATGGCAAAAAAAAGCCCCTTTGTTTGTTTACAATAGCATAAACTGTGAAGGAGCATAGCTTTGTGGTTACAGACTGAGCTCACAGTGAAGAGGTAGTGAGTTCGATTCTCAGACCGGGCTGTTTGTGTGTTCTTGAGCAAGACACTTTATTTCAGGGTACTCCAGTTCAATCAGTTGTAGAAATGTGTTGCAACATCACTGGTGCCAAGCTGTATCAGCCTTTGCCTTTCCTTGCCTGCCTGTCTGTCTGTCTATCTATTGATCAGTCGATCTATCTATTGATCAATTCATAGATAGATATCGAAGAGTTAGTTTGAATTAACGTAAGAAATATTTTCATCCTAATGTTTTATGTGTTTTTTGCAACATTACTTTTCCTCTTCAACTTTTCTTTATCGTTTATGAAATTTAAATTTTTACCTCTTTTCAAATATACGTTGATTTAGAGCAAAGTAGAGAAAAACCCTGAATTTATCTGACATCCCAATATATACATATATACAAAGGCGGTGCTCCAGCGTGGCTGCAGTCAAATGACTGAAACAAGTAAAAGAGTAAAAGAGTATATATATATATGTGTGTGTGTGTATAAAATAATAAAAGGAAAACAGAGAGTTCAAACTGATATGTTAATTTATTAACATAATATTAATAATCTCTACAATTGTTCACATAACTATAGATAATAATAGACAATAATTATAGTATAACTTATAATATTATTTAATGCACGCATGTTGAGGATGAAGAATATTTTTCTGAAAAGATATTTGCATAATAGATGAGTTTTTCTCTTAATCACATAGAAGTGTAAATAAATATTTACTGTTTCACCATAGATTCATACCAAATTGTTTCTGTTTTAAAATACTAATGTACAGAAACATACTTTAATTAATATTCTTAAATATACACAGACATATTTGATACACATATTCATATTTTCTATATTAGACTTTATTTCTTTTTTTCATTTTTTAAAAAAAGTTATTGATGCTCATACGTACATACCGAAACATATATTGATTAATTCAGTCTGTTTAAGGATCAAAAACGTCTGATATGTAATTTTTTTGTCCTGATTTATCCAGATGAGATTTTTACTCAAGATGTTTCCAAACTATGAATTTTCATAAATTTGTTATTAGTTTTCAGTTTGAATCAAAACAATTGTAAGGATTATTAATATTATGTTAATAAATTAAAGTAAGTCAGTTTGAGCTCTCCATTCTCCTTTTATTATTGTGTATATTGTATGTACACCCCTCTATATTGTAGAAAATGTTTTCTACTCCATTGGGTATTAAAACCAGTGAAACTTTGATGTTTCTATCCCTATAAAAAAGAGCTTGTCTCTTTATATTGGGTTATATATATGCATATATATATATATATATATATATATATATATATATATATATATATATAATCTTTTCTGTGTTGCAGTTTTTGTGATTTTTTATGTTTTTGCAGCTTTAATAATAAAGTATATAAATGTGTGTATATATATATATATATCTATCTGTATATACATGTATATATATGTGTATATATATATATTCATGTATATATACATATGTATTTATATTTATGTATATATATATATATATATATATATATATATATTTATATGTATATTTTTATTTATATGTATATATATAAATATATTTATATGTACATGTATGTATACAGATATATATATATATATATGTGTGTGTGTGTGTGTTTGTGTGTGTGTGTGTGTGTGTGTGTGTGTGTGTGTGTGTGTGTGTGTGTGTGTGTGTGATCGACCAAACTGTTTGACGTTGATATACATCACTGATCACAATGCACTTTGCCTCGTTTTTGCCTTTGAATAATGCCGTCTGTCTGGTTCAGTAGGCAAGCCAACATTCCTTCTAATTGGAAGGTTATTCCATCACAGGATGACCCATTTGCAGTTAAGTAGACTGGAGCAATGTGAAATGAAGTATCTTGCCGAAGAACACAATGTGCCGCTCGATCTGGCAATTGAACTCATCATTGCTAGATCATAAGTGCAACACATTTAACCACTTGGCCATCACTATATATAGACGGACAGACAGACATACATACATAGATAATATATTGGGCTATCAGATAAATTCATTTGCTTTCTTCCTTTCTTTTTGATCTTTTTCAGTTTCATTTCAATTAATAGAAAAAAAATATTTTTATCAAAGCGTTTTATGATTATTTTTTTTCTTTGTAGTTCTATTCTTTGTCTGTAACTTTTGTTCATCATTTTTGAAATTTGGATAAATTTTACCTTTTTTTTCCAGAAATATAACGATGGAGTGCCAAGTTGAAAAAAAAAAAATGAATGAATGAATTCATGAGACAAGCTAAAAAAAGTAAGTTAGATTTTTGCATATTTTTTGAAAAGTAGGAATGGGAAAATGGCAAAAAAAAAGCCCCTTTGTTTGTTTACAATAGCATAAACTGTGAAGGAGCATAGCTCTGTGGTTACTGCGATGAGGTAGTGAGTTCGATTCTTAGATCGGGCTGTATGTTTGTTCTTGAGCAAGACACTTTATTTGAGGGTACTCCAGTTCAATCAGCTGTAGAAATGAGTTGCGACATCACTTGTGCCAGGCTGTATCAGCCTTTGCCTTTCTCTTGGTTAACATCGGTGGTGTGGAGAGAGGAGGCTGGTATGCATGGGCAACTGCTGGTCTTCCATAAAAAAACTTGCCTGGACTTGTGCGTCGAATGGGAACTTTCTATTTGCAATCTTATGGTCAGTCATGACTGAAGGGGGTCTTTACCCTTTATCCAAATTGTGTAGCCTGTTGGTTTGAAAATTTCCACAAATCATAGGGGTAGGAGTGGCTGTGTGGTAAGCAGCTTGCTTACCAACCGGTTTCAGTCCCACTGCATGCCACCTGGGGCATGTGTCTTCTACTATAGCCTCAGGCTGATCAAAGCCTTGTGAGTGGATTTGGTAGACGAAAACTGAAAGAAGCCCGTCCTATATATATATATGCGTGTGTGTCTGTGTTTGTCCCCCCAACATCGCTTGACAACCGATGCTGGTGCATTTACGTCCCCGTAACTTAGCGGTTTGGCAAAAGACACCAATAGAATAAGTACTAGGCTTACAAAGAATAAGTCCTGGGGTCGATTTGCTCGACTAAAGGTGGTACTCCAGCATGGCCACAGTCAAATGACTGAAACAAGTAAAAGAATAAATGAGTGAAGAACAAATATATAGTGTGTGTGTTTATTTGGCAAAAAAATGACCACCCCAAAATACAACAATATCTGTTTCAACACACAACTTCACATCAGGAATCTTGCAACACAAATCCAGAAATGTTGATTTAAGTTCTTCTTTAAAAAAGGTTCAAGACCATTGCTAACAAACCAACAAAACTTTTTGAATTCAGAGGTTTCCCAGGGTATGTAAATGTGACTGAGTTGGTGTGTTGTTTGAACCACCGATGCATACACCCAAATGTGTGCATCAATTCAAATAAAGATCTCAGATGGAGAATTTCTGGAATGTTTTACAAATCTTCACTGTGCCATTAAGAGATTGGATATGGAGAAGGTGCATCATTTATTTTGCCTTTGAAAAACCTAGGAGTTCTACCTTTTTGTATACATATCTATATTTATATATACTCTTTTACTTTTTTACTTGTTTCAGTCATTTGACTGCGGCCATGCTGGAGCGCTGCCTTTTTATAGTCAAGCAAATCGACCCCAGAGCTTATTTTTTGTAAGCCTAGTACTTATTCTATCGATCACTTTTTCCTGAACCACTAAGTTACGGGTCGCAAACACACCAGCATCGGTTGTCAAGCGATACTGAGGGGACAAACAGACACACAAACATATACACACACATACATATATATATATATATATATATATGTATGTGTGTGTATATGTTTGTCTGTCATACCGGCCATGACGAAGGGAAATAGCCCTGAAACTCGAGTCGCCTTTATATATATATATTTATATTTATATATTTATATATTTGATCCTTTATATTGAACACTCAATATTTCATCTACATTCAATACTTTCTTTCATGGTGCCATCCATTTTTATTTTATTTTATTTTATATTGTATATTGTATATCATATTATATTATATATTGTATATTCCATATTCTATACCCCACATTAGTTCTGCAGGAATATAAATAAAACATAAAAAACAGACAGTGTTGGAACTCTTTTAAGCAAAATAATATATTCCTCTATACACAATCATACAAAAAAACCCACCTTTTTTGTATTTATTTTTACTCGCATATATATATATATATATATATATATATATATATATATATACACGACAGGCTTCTTCCAGTTTCCATCTACCAAATCTACTCACAAGGCTTTGGTCGGCCCGAGGCTGTAGTAGAAGACACTTGCCCAAGGTGCCATGCAGTGGGACTGAACCCGGGACCATGTGCTTGGTAAGCAAGCTACTTACCACACAGCCACTCCTGCACCATATGTATGAATTGTGTATATATGTATGTTTGTGTGTGTGTGTACATGTGTATGTATTATTTATGTTTGTGTATGTGTGTGCACTTGTATATGTAGGTATGACGGGCATGGCTGTGTGGTAAGAAGTTTGCTTCTTAACCACTTGGCTCTGGGTTTAGTCCCACTGCATAACACCTTAGGTAAATGACTTCTACCATAGCCTCAGGTCAACCAAAGCCTCAGGCCGGCCAAGGCCTCAGGCCAACCAAAGCCTTGAAAGTGAATTTCGTTCAAAGAAACTGAGAGAAACCCATTGTATGTGTGTGTGCATTTCCGTGTCTCTGTCTTTGTGCCACTATTGCTTGACAGCTGGTGTTAGTTTGTTTATATCCCTCTAACTTGGTTTGGTGAAATTGACCATTAGAAAGAAACCAACCTTATATATATCTATCTATATGTGTGTGTGTGTGTGTGTGTGTGTGTGTGTGTGTGTGTCTTTTTCTGTCTGTGTTTGTTCCCCCATTACCACTTGACAACCAGTGTTGGTGTGTTTACATCCCTGTAATTTAGTAGTTTTGTAAAAGAGACCGACAGACTAAGTGCCTGGTTTGAAAAAAATTTCAGCCCAGGGGTTGATTCATTCAACAAAAACTCTTAAGGACTGAGCCGCAGCATGGCCACAGTTTAATGACTGAAACAAGTAAATAAAGTAAAAAAAGATGATGATTAGTTAACACTCATTTAGTCAACAAGACACACACAAAAAAAACATACATGCATGCACACACGCACACATACACACACAGATGCATGCATTGATTAGGCCTTCAAACCCTTGTAGAGTTTTAACGATGCCATGGCAATATCTGGCGTTTCTTGGGGCGTTTTAAGTCTGGGTGCACACCATCCCCATCCAGATCTGAAGCTGGTGTATCTCTTAGAGACAGAGAAAATGGAGAAGAGAGAGAGAGAGAGAGAGAGGAGGAAATGGAGAAGAAGAAGAAGAAGAAGAAGAATTGGAAGAAGAAGAATTGGAAGAAGAAGAATTAGAAGAAGAATTAGAAGAAGAAGGGGAAGAAGAAGAAGAATTAGAAGAAGAAGAAGAATTAGAAGAAGAAGGGGAAGAAGAAGAAGAAGAAGAAGAAGAAGAAGAAGAAGAAGAAGGGATTTTCAGTAATGGGTTGTTAATTTATTTATCATCCCTGAAAGGATCAAAGGCAAAGTTGACCTCAGTGGGATTCGGACCCGGGGTGCAGGGAACCGGAACAAATTCTGCAAAGGATGCTATCCAGCACTACCGACTTGGTTACATGCATGCACACAGACACAATCGTTCACGCATGCGTAAACACGTACACGTATGCATACAACTACACAAACACATGCATATATGTGCATTCACACTCTCATACCTCACATGCACAGATATGCACACATGCAAAACACTCTCACACATATATACACACATATACATATGTATATACTTATAAATATATATATATATATATATATATATATATGTTTGTATATATATGTTTCTTTGTTTGTGTGTACATGCACAAATATATAATATATATAGACACATATATATACGTATATATATATACACACATACACACACACACATATATGTATATGTGTAATAAATATATATATATATATATATATATATATATATATATATATATATATATATATATATATGTATAAAAATAAATGCAGTATGCATGTAATTCAAAGGCACCCGATTTGTAACACGCATCTTCTCGCTAATTCCACCTGAGGGTTACATTAAGGGTACAAGAATTCTGCTGAACATTATTCAGCTATTCAAACCACTTACTCTGTAATCCAATAACCAGATAACGGATTATTGGGTTCCATCGAACAACTGGATCACTGACAGCCAGAATAAGCACAAGAAACATTCACTTTGAATCATTCTTTCATGATAAACCCAAAACAGAATATATCCCTGTTCCATTTCTATTTTCACTTTTACTTTCACTTTCGAACAAGCATCTATTGTTGCAAATGAAGGTGGCTATAAATGGAATAGGGACAAGATAGATTCGCTTGCATGGTTGTTTTCTTTGTGTGTCTCTCTGCATATCTGTGCACAATTATGTTTGAATGATGAATGTTGATATAATTATATAGCTGTTTCCTTGTGGATGTATAAACTTAAGGGGTTTAAGTGTGGATGTGTGTGGTGGTGGTGGTGGTGGTGGTTGTGTGGGTTGGGGGTGATATTTCTTTTTGTGGTACAAGCGTATTTATCTGTGTGTGATTGAGTGTCTACATTATATGTATGTATGTATGTATGTATGTATATAATTTTGTATGTATATTTGTATGTATGCATGTTTGTATGTATATATATATATTTCTATGTATGTATGTAGGTCTGGGTATATGTATGTGTGTGTATACATACATATATATATGTATATATTTATATACATCCTATACATATATGTATATCATATATATATATATATATGTATTTATGTTATATGTATATATATATATATATGTATATATATATATATATATATATATATATATGCGCATATATGTATGTATATACATATACACACATACTTACATACACAATATATATATATATATAAATATATATATATATATATATTTGCACACACACATACACACTTATATATACATATATGCATACATACACATGCATTTAAATATATAGGATATGTGTATATATATGCAGGTACACATGTGTACACATATACATACACAGATAAGTATTCATATAATACACACACACACACACACACATTCCTATATAATTGTACATATAAAGAAGCGCATACATGCAGCTGTATGCATAAAAACACTCAATTGCACAAACATAATGCACCTAACACGTATACATTATATACATTATCGGAATGCAATAGAAAATAAAAATACATTAGACCTATACATAAATGCAGAAAATAGATACAACACACACACACACACACATATATATATATATATGTATGTATGTGTATATATAAATATATATCCATATATGTATATTAACTGCTAGAAATACCTCTGGCAGTAATATATCTATTTATATCTGGTAGTACAAACCCAAAAACATTTTCCCCACATAGAAAATAACATTTCTTTTATTCTCAACAGCCAGTTACTATAATATTTTCAAATCCATCAATATGTCCCTCCCATCTTCCATACATACAGACAACAGTCCATATTTAAATATATGCCTTATATCCTTCCATACATCTTATATTTAATGTAACTTCACTACTATCAGTTCTGTGTTGTGGTTTTTGCTTGTTTTTTTTTCCTGCACTGTCAGTCAGTTCTGCCTTTTATTATGTGTCTTTAATCTTTTCTCTCAGACTCGTTTCAGTCATTTGACTGTGGCCATGCTGGGGCACCAGCCTCCAGAATACCAGTCAAATGAATCATCCTCAATACAAAATTTACTAATGCTTCTTTTAAATCTGGTACTTATTCTATCAATCTCTGTTTCTCAAACTGCTAAGTTATAGGAACATGAACACACTTGTTGTCAAAGCATCAAAGCATTCGTAGAAGATACACACACACACACACACACACACACACACACACACACACACACATGACAAGCTTCCTTCAGTTTCCTTCTACCAATTCCACTTACAAGTATTTGGTTCACCTGAGGCTACAGCAGATATCATTTATCCATTTTTTTTTTACTTCTTTCAGTCATTTAGACTGTGGCCATACTGGGGCATCCCCTTGAAGAAATTTCAGTGGAATGAATCGACTCCAGTACATTTTCTTAAACCTAGTACTTATTCTATCAATCTCTTTTGCTGTGATGCTAAGTTATGGGGACATAAACACACCAACACCGGTTGCCAAGCAGTGGTGAGGGGACTGACAGGCACAAAGACAGCATACTCTTGGCTGTATGGTAAGAAGCATGCATCCCAACCACATGGTTCCAGGCTCAGTCCCACTGCATGGCACCTTGGGCAAGTGTCTTCTACTATAGCCTCAGGCCGACCAAAGCCTTGTGAGTGGATTTGGTAGACGGAAATTGAAAGACGCCCATCGTATATACACATATATATATATATATATATATATATATATATATATATATATATATATATATATATATATATATATATATATATATATATATGTATGTATGTATGTATATATATGTGTGTATATATATATATATATATATATATATATATATGTGTGTGTGTGTGTATAAATTTGTGTGTCTGTGTTCTCCCCAACATTGCTTGACAACCAATGCTGGTGTGTTTATGTCCCTGTAACCTAGCAGTTTGGCATAAGAGACCGACAGAATAAGTCCTGGGGTTGATTTGTAAAAGAATAAAAGAATATATACATATATATATATATAATTAATTACGTATATACTTATATAATTATACATGTATGTACACACACACACACACACACATATATATAATTGTTTCTTTATACAATCATATTCATGACAATTAATTATCTGTACATTATTATATATAAATATATACATAATTATATATGTGTGTGTATAGTTATAATTATATTCATAATTGTACGTGAGTATATAAACATACACACACACACACACACACACATATGAGGTGGTGTAGATGACAGTGAGGGGAGGGTTGGTATATGTGTGCATGAACACATAGCTTCAAGGAAGAGAAGATAGTATGGAAGGAAGGAAGGAACAAAAATGACTTCACGAAAACCGGAAATGGGTTGCTGGCACCATAATGGGATTCCTTAGTTAGCAAACGCCAGCCTCTGGTGGATCCTACTGACTGAAAATGGTAAAAGTCGGTGAACATATATGTGTTTATATATGCATATATATATACATATCATAGTCATGTCTATTCTATTCATATATATGTGCGTGCATATATATATATATATACATATATGCATACATACATGCATATACACATACATATAGATATATATCACAGTTATATCTGTTCTATTGATATATATGTGCATATATATATATATTAACACGCATACATTAACACATATATACACAATATGTGTATGTATACACAGAGTATGGAAGAGTGCATTTAATTAAATGCGTAATATATCACTGTGTTAATTAAATTTTTCTGAAACACCCATGGATTTGTATCTAGAGAAGCAGGGAATGACTGTGTATGCATATACAAACACACACATATTATATAGTATTCTGTGTGTGTCTATGCATTTTCATACGTGTGTATATTTGTGCATGCATGCACAGAAACACACATGTATATATATATATATATATATATATATATATATATATATATATGGAGAGAGAGAGAGAAAGAGCTAATCTCATTTGTTATATACATCATATATATCCCATGATAATTATATACCCTGTATGTTATCATAATCTAAAGCCCATGTTCCATGCTTGCATGGATTGTACGATTCAAGAAGAGATGATGAGAGCAGGGGCTTCACCAGGTTTCAAGTTGTTTGTTTTGGCCTGGTTTTTCTGGCTGGATGCCTTTCCTAATGCCAACCAATTTACAGAGTGTACCAGTATTTTTGATGTGGTACCATCACCCGTGCTTTCCCTGTGCTACCAGCACCAGTGCTTTTTATGTGGCACCATCACCAGTGTTTTTCATGTGGCACCATCATCAGTGCTTTACACATGGCACTATCACCAGTGTTTTCCGTGTGGCACCATCCCCAGTGCTTTTTATGTGGCACCATCACCAGTGTTTTTCGTGTGGCACCATCATCAGTGCGTTACACATGGCACTATCACCAGTGTTTTCCATGTGGCACCATCCCCAGTGCTTTTTATGTGGCACCATCACCAGTGTTTTTCGTGTGGCACCATCATCAGTGCTTTACACATGGCACCATCACTAGTGCTTTCCGTGTGGCACCATCCCCAGTGCTTTTTATGTGGCACCATCACCAGTGTTTTTCGTGTGGCACCATCATCAGTGCTTTACACATGGCACCATCACTAGTGCTTTCCGTGTGGCACCATCCCCAGTGCTTCTTATGTGGCACCATCACCAAACGGACAACTGCAAGGCAACCCTCATCGACCGTAAAATTTTGAAGTTTGTGCCCAGAAAGTTTTTTTCAGATAAAAGTTTTCTCTTATATGATTTTCTTTCAACTTAAAAACTTGTTCAGACTTATTCTTGGTAACAGAAGGATAAGTGACAATAAATATAATGGGGAAGGTGACTTGCAAAGCTGAGGACAGAGTACAGGTAGAGGACAAACGCCTATTTTTTGCTGTGAGTGAGTGAGTTGCATTCATCCATTGAAAGAATTGTACTGCACCCAATGGTATGGTTGAGAAATAGAATATTAAGAAAAATACGTTAGTAATAAATGGTAAACTTATATGACTTGTCCACATTTGTAAATATAAATTAATTCATTTGTAATAACTTGTAAGCATTCATTCTGTTGTGGTGCATTATGATATAACTCTTCCCCTGTTGTGTTGGTAGCCCTGACAAAGTTGTAATACCATGTTTATAACCGCTTTCTTTTTATAAAAGTTGTGTGCTGTATTAGCCCATTACCTTCCATAATTCTATTAACTGGAATTTTTTAATGAAATTTTGATTTCTAGCATAAAACACGCCTTAGAAACACACTGGAATGATCAAAATAACATTTTAAATAGAAATAAGCGAGATATTGGGTGAAAAATTTAACTTTCAGAAAATTACCTTTTGCTAAAGGCCATCCTAATATACATATATACACACACACACACACACACACACATGTATATACACATATGTAGGCTGTGTGGTAAGATGTTTGCATCCCAACCACATGGTTCTGGGTTCAATCCCACTGTGTGGCACCTTGGGCAAGTGTCCTGTATTATAGTCTTGAGTTGACCAAAAACTTGTGAATGGATTTCGTAGATGGAAAGTAAAAGAAGCCTATTGTATGTATATATGTGTGTGTGTGTGTGTATGTTGGTTTTGTGTGTGTGTGTGTATGTTGGTTTTGTGTCTGTGTTTGCCTCTCTGTAACTTAGCAGTTTGACAAAAGACTTGATAGAATAAGTACCAGGCTTACAAAAAAGAAAAATAAGTACAAGGGTTGGTTGATTCGGCTCAAAATTCTTCAAGGCAGTGCCCCAGCATGACCGCAGACAAATGACTGAAACAAGTAAAAGAATAAATGATAAACAATAAACGAAATAGCTAAAGATGAAAATATCACCAAGGAATATATCATAGAAAACATACTGCAGCTTACACTTCATTTTCGCATTTTCCGCTTTCATTGTATAAAGATTAAACAACCATAAATACTTAGAAAGAGGGAAAAAAACGGTCTTCTTTTGTTGTGATGGAATTTGCCACGTAAGAACATTTTGTCTTGCATCAATGCCTATTTGTAATAATTGCCAAATAAAGGGTATTTTTGGCAATAGTGTTTAAAACTGAAGTCATTATCAAAAACGTCTTTTCATTCAGATTCTCCATTTTAACCATCAACAACTTCAAGTTAAGTAATAGCTGTTTTAGCTGATTTTTCTTGAAGATGCTGGGCGTATTGCCACTTCAGTTTTTGGCTAATGGACATCTTTTAAATGCTTTGGTGGGTTCATGTAGTCCTTACATATATAATATATATATATATATGTAAATATACAAACAAACGTGTATGTATATATAGATACATAAATATATATAAATGTATATATGTATACATATATGTATATAGATACATAGAGAGATAAATATATATAAATGTATATATGTATATATATATATAAATATTGATAGATATAAATATATACTCATATGAGCATGTTTATACATATGTATGTATATATATATATATATATATATACATTTATATATATTTATGTATCTATATATACATACACGTTTGTTGTCCTCTTAAGCACTTATATACATACATATATATATTATGTATTTATTCTTATGTATGTGTATATATACATACATACATATGTATGTATATATACATATATATATATACATATTTTTTAGATATACCTATTTATGTATATATATACATATATACGCATACACACACACATACACATATATATATTTCTAAATATATATATGTATTTTTATATATACTTACATATAAATACATACATAAGTATGTGTGTGTGTGTGTGTGTGTGTGTGTGTGTGTGTGTACCCAAAACATAAGCACACATATTTAGAAAGACACGTGTATATTTCTAAATACACGTGTTTATGTATACAAATATATATATGTATGAGTATGTATGTGTGTATGCATATATATATATATACACACACATACATATATATATATATGTGGGTGTGTGTGTGGGTGTGTGTGAATTAGAGACAGAGAGAGGGGGATACAAGTGCCTATATAAAATATTTTGGCACATTTTAAAGATTTTCTTTCCGTAATCTTTTAGATGTTTTTGAAAAATGTTTCATTATGTTATTGTGCCGGTGAAGATTTTTCCAAAGACGAATCTTCATTCTCTTTTAAATTTAAAATCATTACATCGCAAAACAAGATGCTTCCACTCCATTCATCTTTGGCCATTGAACTATGACCATCGTTTTGACCCCACACCATACCAACAGTAGAGGTCAAACCATTGGTCATGCCTTTCCAACTCTTCTCTTTTGCACCATAACCAGCAAAAGTGTCTCCTGCCCTGCACACAGTTGCCTTTGTCTCTCTTCTACTTATTTTATCGGTCTCTTTACTGAACTGCTAAGTTATGGGGATGTAAACACACCTACACCAGTTGTCAAGCAGTGGTGAGGGGACACACACAAACATATATTATATGTGTATATATATATATATATATATATATATATATATATATATATATATATATATATATATGATGGTCTTCTTTCAGTTTCCATCTACCAAATCCACTCACAAATCTTTGGTCAATCTATGCCAAGCAACTTCACTCTGCATGCTTTAGCTTTGTTACTATGGCAACAGTTCGGATACTTATTGATCAGATCTTGTATATGTATGTATGTATATATATATATATATATATATATATATATATATATATATATATATATCATTCTTTAATAAAAATAGTGTTAACAGTGATTTCGGTGCTGTTGAGGCTAGTGCCAGTAACGGTGGCGGTGTAGGTGGTGGCTGTGTTGGTCGTGGTTGGGGTAGGGGTAGTACTAGTAGATTTGATAAATTAGGGTTCTCTACGTACCAGATGTTTGATGTGTGGAATTTCGGAATGGTAATTATGGTGGTGGTGGTGGTGGAGAGGAGGAGATGGTGGTGATAGTGAGAGTAGTGTGGGTAGTGCTATTGGTTGAGGTGGTGGTGGTGGTGGTGGTGGTAGTAGTAGTAGTAGTAGTAGTAGTAGTAGTAACAGCAGTAGTAGTAGTAACAGCAGTAGTAGTGGTGGTGGTGGTGGTGGCAGTCATGAGGAGACAGAAAATGGCAGTGGTGGTGGTGGTGCCAGTGGTTGTTGGGATGTTTATGATGGAGTTGATGATGTTGGTGGTGGTGGTTGTGTGTGGGGGTTGGTTGGGGTGATGGTGTTTTAGAATATCATATTTCAGTTGGACAAAGAGAGAGAGAGAGAGAGTGTGGGAGGAGGAGAGAAGGGTGTGTGAGTAAGAGGGGGGGATAGAATAAGGGAGGAGTAGAAAGTAGGAGGTGGAGAGATGGTTCAGAATGAAGTGTAAGGAGAGAGGAAGAGAGAGAGAGAGAGAGAGAGAGAGAGAGGCGTGGGGTGAAGAGAGGGTGCAGAGAGAGAGAGGAGTAGGGAGAAAGAGAGAGAGAGGAGTAGGGAGAAAGAGAGAGAGAGGAGTAGGGAGAAAGAGAGAGAGAGAGAGATGGCACAGAGGGGGAGATGGAGAGAGAGAGACAGAGAGAAAGGGAGTTGAAAGAAATAGAGAGGGAGAGAAATAAAGGAAAAGCAAGAGGAAGAGAGAGAGGGCGGGATAAAAGAAAGGGAGACGGTGAAAAGATGAGGGGAGTTTTATCATGGCTGCCGAATAATTGTCACATATTATATTTACAGATAAATTCCTCTATTTACATAATATTGAGGTCTCTTTCATTCTTTTGTTGTCTTACCATTTCTATCAATATATATATATATATATATATATATATATATATATATATATATATATATAGGCACAGCTGTGACTATGTGGTAAATAGCTTACTTCCTAACCACATGGTTCTGGGTTCAGTCCCACTGCATGGCATCTTGGTCAAGTGTCTTCTGTTATAGCCTCAGGCTGACCAAAGCCTTGAGAGTGGATTTTGGTTGATGGAAACTGAAAGAAGCCCACCATACATATGGTGTGTGTGAATATGAGTGAGTGTGTGCATAACGGTATATCAATTGGTACTCTGTTTGTTATGGTGACGAGGGTTCCAGTTGACCAAATCAACAGAACGGTCCGCTTGTGAAATTAACAAGCAAGTGGCTGAGTACTCTACAGACATGTGTACTCTTTACATAATTCTCAAGGAGATTCAGCATGATACAGAATGTGACAAGGCTAACCTTTTGAATTACTGGTACAGCACATTTTTGCAAGCTGAGTGGACTGGGACAAGATGAACTAAAATTTCTTCCTCAAGGACACTGGCACTCCATCAGTTAATTGGATTAGGAGAAGAGCCTAATTAACATGCAAGTGGCTGAGTACTCCACAGACATGCATGCCCTTAGTATAGTTCTCAGGGAGATTCAGAGTGACACATAATTCGAATTGAAGGTATGACTCCTTTGAATTGCAGGTATGACTCATTTTTGGCAGCTGACTGAACTAGAGCAATGTGAAGTAAAGTTTCTTGCTCAAGGACACATTGCTGGGAATTGAACTCCTCACCTCAAGATCATGAGCTGAATTGTATAGCTATTAAGCCATGTGCCTTCTTAAAAACTGGTTCTCTTTTGGTCATCACAAGAAAGGGTTCCAGTTGATAGGGTCAAAGAAACAGCCTGCTCGTGAAATTAGCATGCAAGTGGCTGAGTACTCCACAGACCCGTGTACCCTAAATGTAGTTCTCAGGGAGATTCAGCATGGCACAGAATGTGACAAGGCTGACCCTTTGAATTTCAGGTACAACTCATTTTTGCCAGGTGAGTTGAATAGAGCAATGTGAAATAAAGTGTCTTGCTCAAGGACAGAATGTGCTGCCAGGAATCGAACTCGTTGCCTTGTGACCATGAGCCAAATACCTCAACCATTAAGCCATGCCCCTTACACATGGTACTGCATCTTAGAATATGTATGTATATATGTATGTATGTATGTATGTATGTATATGGTCGAGTGTGTATGTGTGTATGATTCTGTATGCTTATGCTAGTGTGTGTGTGTGTGTGTGTGTGAGTGTTTGAGTGTGTGAATGAAAAAGAGAGGCAAGTGGCTTTCAAGACTGATGATGATGATGGCTGTGGTAGTGGCGGTGGCGGTGGTGGTGATGGATTTAATGATGATGATGATGATGATGATGATGATAAATGGTACTGGTGGCAGTGGTGGTGGTGGTCATTGTAATAGTTACGGATGAAGAGTGTAATTGAAGGAGATAAACCATAAGGACAACTACCACCACCACCACCACCACCACCACCACCCCTCCTCCTACTGTTACCACTGCTGCCACTGCTACTACTACTGTGAAGACACTGAGAGCTCCAGAGTTTGCTGTTGAAGAAAAATGTTAAGTTATGAGGAGGAGGAGGAGGAGGAGGAGAATTGGAAGAAGAAAGCTGATGAGGGGGAGAGAAGGAGGAAGGTGAGAGGAAGAAGAGAAAGAGAAGAAAGATGAGGTGGAGGAAAAGAAGAATTGGAAGAAGAGGAGGAGGAAGAGAAGAGAAGGAGGAAGAGAAGAGGAGGAAGAGAAGAGAAGGAGGAAGAGGAGGAGGAGAAAAAAGAAGAAAAGAAAAAAAGAAAGTAGTAAAAGAATAAGTGGAAGAAGAAGAAAAATTTGAAGAAGAAGAAAGGAAGAAAAAAGGGAAAGAATGAGTAGGAAAGATAAAAGAGAAAGAAGATAAAAATGAAAAAGAAAATTGTGATGATGACGATGATGATGATGATGAAGAATTAAGAGAAAGAAAAAGAGAAAATGAAAGAAGAAAAATATTTTTTTTAAATGTATGGAAAATGAAGGGAAAAATTTTTGGGGAAATAGGAATAAGAGATTGGAATGGAACCGAGACAGAATGAGGAGGAGGAAGTGAAGAGAGGGAGGAAAATAAGAACAAGAAGGAAAAGAAGAAATGGAAAAATAAAAATGAGAAGGGAGAGGAGGAAAAAAAGGGGAAGAATAAGAAAGATCAAAATACTGAAGAATTGAAAGAAGAAGAATTGGAAGAAGAAGAAGAAGAATGAAATCATGAAAGGAGGAAGTATTCAATCAAAGACAAGGAGTCAGAAAAACACACACAAAAAAAAAAATGGGGAGAGAAAGAAATGCGAAAGAAAAAATGGTAATTGAAGAATTTTTAGAAAGACGAAATGGACTGACAATGTTTTGTGACAGAAATAACGAGGAAGAATAACGAGGTAGGACGAAGGAATGAAGGGAAGGAGGAAAGAATGTGACGTACGTGAATTATGTCATCATTGTCATCATCATCATTGTCACCACCATCCTCACCATCATCATCACCATCATTACCACCATCATTATGATTACCATCATCACCATCACCGTCATCATTATCATTATCGTTGTCATCATCACAACCATCATCATCATCATCATCATCCTCTTAATGTCCATTTTTCCTTGCTTGCAATGGCTCACAGTTTATTGATGCAGATAGTTCTATGGCTGGATGCCTTTCCTGCCACCAACATTCGACTATTTCCAAGTGAGGTAATATTTTCCCGTGGCCAGACATGTTTTTCATGGAGGATTGGAAATGAAGGAGATTGCTTGTTTATCAGTGATGATTGCTTACAGTTATCATGTAATATCACGAAAGGGGACACAATTGTACGCACATATGTACACTCTCAAACACATGTATGTCATGATGATGATGATGATGATGATGATCATCATCATCATCATCATCATCATTTAACGTTGGCAAGCCATGGAGCTGCACCAGACTCCAGTCTGATTCGGCATGGCTTCTACAGATGAATGCCCTTCCTAACGCCAACCACATTACAGAGTGTACTGGGTGCTTTTACATGGCACAGTATGAGTGCTTTTATATGGCACCCCACAGGTGGTACTCCATGGGCATTTTTTACATAGTACCACATGGGCACTTTTAGGTGGCACCGCCATGGGTGCTTTACACATCCAGAGGGACTGGTCTTAACATTTCTGTTCAGGAGTACAGGTCTTCTTGAGTGCAGCAAAGTGCCAGGCATCTCAGTCCTTTGCCATCTTGCCTGAAAGGTTCAGCACCCTTTGTGGTAACACTTCTATTAGTCTGCAAGTATTTTCTTCCCTGTCATTAATAATTATGTCTGGTCAATTAGCCTGAATCATTCTGTCAAAGTTGGCTGGAAAATCTCAGAGGATGCTAACATTATTACTATTATTAAGAGAAACAGCAGCACATGCCATCAAAGTGGCACTGGGGTAAAATATATGAAGCCTAATATACCCATCATGACTACCCGTCTGATAAGGGTACACCAGGCACATGCATCACAACCATATGTGCGCGGCATGATGATTTCATATCAAGATAAACAGCGCATGACCTCGCAGGTGGGGCCCAGTTAGAATTTTCTTCAGGTTGAGTAGCCCACCTCACTCAAAAGGTTTCTGAATAAGGTTTGTTTAAGGATGTTGAATGAAACATCCATGTTTCCAGAGGTGAATTATCCAAACCCCAAGGAATTCCTCTCAACATATAATGCTTCACCACTACTTCTGCTCATGATCAGAGATGCACATATCATCAGCTACTAAGGAACATTGCATCAGGGCATTATTATTATTATTATTATTATTATTATTATTATTATTATTATTATTATTACTATTATTATCATTATTATTATTATTATAACTAACAATAGTAATCCTTTGTACTATAGGCACAAAGCCTGAAAATTTGTGGGAGGGGCTCGTCAGTTACATTGACCTCAATGCATAGCTGGTACTTAATTAATTGACCTCGAAAGGATGAAAGGCAAAGTCGAACTCGGTGGTATTTGATCTCAGAACATAAAGACGGACAAAATGTCACTAAGCATTTTACCTGGCACGCTAACGATTCTGCCAGCTCCTCACCTTTATAATAATAACGATGATGATAATGATTTCATTTATTTGCCACAAGGGCAACAGATGAGGGGGACAATACAAAGACAGACATAAAGTGTGGAGATTTACATATAATGAAATGATAAAAAAAAAAGGTAAGAAAGAAAGAAGTTGAGTATACGTAGTATACACTGAAAAAGAAGGGCCATATGCATAGCATACAAAGGTAGGGGAAAAAAGTGGCAGGATGGATGATAGAGATGTGACCTTCCTGATACGGGAAGGCCTCTAGGGATAACTGAGGAACCCCACCATCCAAGATTTCTCTGAAACCTCAAGAGCAAGTGCCCCCTCTAATTCCTTCTCTTTGACTCAGAGGTCTACACGCACACACATACACATATATATACATATATATATATATATATTACTGTCATACCGGCCATGACGAAGGGAAATAGCCCTGAAACTCGAGTCGCCTTTATATATTTATATTTATATATTTGATCCTTTATATTGAACACTCAATATTTCATCTACATTCAATACTTTATTTCATGGTGCCATCCATTTTTATTTTATTTTATTTTATATTATATATTGTATATTCCATATTCTATACCCCACATTAGTTCTGCAGGAATATAAATAAAACATAAAAAACAGACAGTGTTGGAACTCTTTTAAACAAAATAATATATATATATATATATATATATATATATATATATATATATATATATATATATATACGTGCTAGTGGCACGTAAATATCACCATTTGAGCGCGATTGTTACCAGCGTCACCTTACTGGCACGTGAGAAAATCATTCGAGCGAGGTCATTGCCAGTGCCGCTGGACTGGCTCCTGTGCAGGTGGCACATAAAAAAGTACCATTTTGAGCGTGGCCGTTGCCAGTACCGCGTGACTGACCCTCATACCAGTGGCATGTAAAAGCACCCACTACACTCTCAGACTGGTTGGCGTTAGGAAGGGCATCCAGCTGTAGAAACTCTGCCAGATCTGATTGGAGTCTGGTGTAGCCATCTAGTTCACCAGTCCTCAGTCAAATCGTCCAACCAATGCTAGCATCATTAAACGATGATGATGATGATGATGTATATTTATTTCATTGTGTTTTAAATTATGCTTTGGAAGATGTATTGATTGCCTGGATGTGTTCCTTCTATAATTTCCCTCCTCCTTCGATTTAGCTTGCAGTGAGCACTTCTTAATACAGTCTATATATTGTGAATTACACTTAAAAACATACTTTATAAGAAAATTTAACTTTATGTATATGTGTGTGTGTGTGTGCACGCGCACACGCACACACACACGTCTCTGTGTGTCTGTGTGTGTGTTACATTATTATGAGCTATATAAATATCATGTATAAAAAAATGGGCAAGTTCTTTTAAGTTCAATTTCTTTTAACTTTAAGCATCATGAAATACAATTATGACACCTAGGAAGGTATTTCCGTTATTTAGACATGAAGAAATTAATTCAATGTACTCATTGAATGATTTAGAACTGTGTTCTAAAATTAAGAATTTCTCAAAAGCACCTACATATCAGCAAATGTTAGATTGTGAAGAAGGAAATGCTTTCATCTAAAAATTACCATTTAGCATTGTAAATAACTAGTCTTTTTTATTATCAAAATCTAGATGTATGTCGCTAGACTAATATCAAATTGTTTTTGTACTGTTCAAAATGCATAATTATGCTGATAATATCTAATCTTAAATTGAGTTGCTATTAATCCGATGTAATCTGTGTCATTCTGATTAATGTTAGCTATGACAGTGTCTGCATAGATAACTGATTTTTCTAGACAATTACCATCGACTGAATATACGTTTTGTGAATGGTAATTGCATTTTGGAGTCTTAATGAGATTTCGGTTCTCGTAATTTGAATTATTCATTATTGTTTTATTATTAATGGATGATAACGGTTTAGCGAGGTTTGTTAGTGCTGAATCGCTTATTTAGATTAAATATCAGTTGAAGAGAGAGATGCAGTAATGAAAGAGGAGCCAGCCAGAAATACATCGTGTTAGTCTTCATCTAAGTTTTTGCTGACTTGAGTTGACATTAAATACTGTATATATTACTGTGAATTATATTCACCCTTTAACATTTAAGCCAGCCTTATCAGGCTCAAATATTCATCTGTTTTGTATTCAAACCAGCCAGATGTGGCTTCTTGCACCTATCCTGCAATGTTATTCTAAAAATAGACTGTCACATCATTGAAATTTCGAAGCTAAGAGATAATGCCTGGTTAATTTCAAAACAATATGAATGAATAGGCGCAGGAGTGGCTGTATGGTAAGTAGCTCGCTTACCAACCACATGGTTCCGGGTTCAGTCCCACTGCATAGCATCTTGGGCAAGTGTCTTCTACTATAGCCTCGGGTCGACCAAAGCCTTGTGTGTGGATTTGGTAGACGGAAACTGAAAGAAGCCCATTGTATATATGTATATATATGTGTGTGTGTGTGTCTGTGTTTGTCCCCCTAGCATTGCTTGACAACCGATGCTGGTGTGTTTATGTCCCCTTCACTTAGCGGTTCAGCAAAAGAGACTGATAGAATAAGTACTAGGCATCCAAAGAATAAGTCCTGGGGTCGATTTGCTCGACTAAAAGGTGGTGCTCCAGCATGGCCGCAGTCAAATGACTGAAACAAGTAAAAGAGTAAAAGAGTAAAAATAGAGAATAAGCCTTTCATTTAATAAAACAATTTAAATGCTAAAAGGTTAAACCTGCCAATATTTTTTATGTTTCATGTTCAAGCTGGCCAGATCTGGCCTCTCATAACTACCCTACAATGTCATTCTAGAAATAAACAATCATATCATCAAAATCTCAAAGCTATGAGATAAGCCATGATTAATTCAAAGCATTACATTTGACAGAATAATCTAGTGCTAGAAGATTACTGGCCACATCGCACCTAAATATTCTACCTGTTTTATATTCAAACTGGCCATATCTGGCCTCTCATACCTATGCTACAATGTCATACTAAAAATAAGGCACCACGGGCAAGTATCTTCTATTATAGCCTCAGGCCAACCAAAACTTTGTGAGTGGATTTGATAGATGGAAACTGAAAAAAGCCCGTTTTATATATATATATATATATATATATCATGGGGAATATATATTCGCCATGATAGATCGCTGACCACCACATACATTTTTTTTCTCTCCTTGTTTCTTTCTGTGTTCCTTTCTGTGGAAGTGCATAGGCTCGAAACGTTAAAGACTTTTTCACTTCCGGAGCGTTATACTAATACATCTGTTTGTTTTCTACACCACCTGTCTTCGTCTGTTGTTTTTTTTCGTGAATTCTCCCCCTATATATATATATATATATATATATATATATATATATACATACATACATGACTGTGCTTGTGTGTGTCTCTGTTTGTCCCCCACCATTGCTTGACAACTGATGTCGGTGTGTTTATGTCCTTGTTAATTAGTGGTTGAGCAAAAGAGACCGATAGAATAAGTACTAGGCTTACAAATAATAAGTCCTGGCGTCAATTTGTTTGGCAAAAGACAGTGCTCCAGCATGGCCGTAGTCAAATAACTGAAAAAAATAAAAGAAAAGAATAAATCACATAATCAAAGCCCCAAACCTAAATAAGCATCTCATTTGATAGAGTAATCTGAAAGGCTAAAGGATTACACAAGTCATATTCAGCCCAAATATTCTACTTCTTTGATGTTGAAACCAGCAAGGTCCAGCTTCTCACACTTTCCCTACAATGTCATTTTTAAAATAAACAATCACATCATTGAAATCTCGAAACAATGAGATAATTCATGATTATGCAAATTCATGCGTTTCATATATTTTATTGGCACATGTGTGGCTGTGTG
>NC_142956.1:12417938-12425438 GCF_046866305.1 Octopus bimaculoides
CACATGGTTCCGGGTTCAGTCCCACTGCATGGCACCTTGGGCAAGTGTCTTCTAATATAGTCTCGGGCCAACCAAAGCCTTGTGAGTGGATTTGGTAGACGGAAACTGAAAGAAGCCTGTCGTATATATGTATATACATATATATATGTATGTGTGTATGTTTGTGTGTCTGTGTTTGTCCCCCCAACATCGCTTGACAGCCGATGCTGATGTGTTTATGTCCCTGTGACTTAGCGGTTTGGCAAAATAGACTGATAGAATAAGTTTTATGCTTACAAAAGAGTAAGTCCTGGGGATGATTTCTTTGACTCCAGCATGACCGCAGTCAAGTGGGTGAAACACGTAAAAGAATAAAAGAATATATACATATATATAGGCACAGGAGTGGCTATGTGGTAAGTAGCTTGCTTACCAACCACATGGTCCTAGGTTCAGTCCCATTGCGTGGCACTTTGGGCAAGTGTCTACTACTATAGCCTCGAGCCAACCAAATCCTTGTGAGTGGATTTGGTAGACGGAAACTGAAAGAAGCCCGTCATGCGTGTGTGTGTGTGTATGTTTGTCCCCCCACCATTGCTTGATAAACTGATGTTGGTGTGTTTACATCCCTGTAACTTCGCGTTTTGGCAGAAGAGACCAATAGAATAAGTACTAGGCTTATAAAGAATAAGTCCTGGGGGTTGATTTGTTCCAGAATATAGATTGGTAAAAGTTTTTATTTTTCATTTCCTTTCGAAATTATCCCTAACTTTTGTGGTATGTAGTATTTTTGCTGCTATTTCTAGCGAGTAGATGTCCTATTATAGGCGTCTCTGCATTTCAAATGAATAATACATAGTCTATTGACTGTTGTTTTTACTCTCGCTAGACCACTGGTGGTAAATAAAATTTCTAAAATTTTCTTTGCCACCCTATAATTTATTAATAATGATAAAATTCTTTTTGGATGATTTTCTGAAGGAATTTCGGCATTTTGCATTTTTGTATTTGCTGCCGATTAGGTAAACCGTAAATACGCGGTATATTTTGAAAAATTAGACATAAAAACACGAACCATGCGGCGTACTGATTCGTGCTTCATATGTTGTCTGGTCAATTCTGACCTTGTAAGATATAATCTTTATCTCACTAAAATTGACTTGAAACCATGGTACAGAATATGGATTGGTAAAAGTTTTTATTTTTCATTTCCTTTCGAAATTATCCCTAACTTTTGTGGTATGTAGTATTTTTGCTGCTATTTCTAGCGAGTAGATGTCCTATTATAGGCGTCTCTGCATTTCAAATGAATATATATATATATATATATATATATATATATATATATATATATATATATATATATATAAGAGCACTGTCTTTCTGTCTATCTCATACCCTATATCCCAGATTCACCCCACGAACCCCCCACCCCCCCACCCCAACCGCCCGGGTGCAAAAGGGTTAGGTATGAAGTGAAAACAGTGCAAAACAATTGCTGTTAACAGGGTAGATGATAATTACAAGCAGAGAGGAGGGAGAGAAGGCTGCAGGGGATTTGGGGGTGTCTGGATTGGGGTGTAGCAGGAAGGGGGAAAGATGATAGGTGTGGAGTAGGGTGGTGGAGCTTGTGGGAGGCTAAGGCGCAGGGTATGGTCTGGTGGGGAGTGGGAAGGGATGTAGCAGGGTGAAGCAGTACCTGATGTGTCTAGAATAAGAAATGATAATAAGCAAATGCCGTTATGATGATGATGATGGTGGTGGTGATGATGATGATGATGACGATGATGATGATGATGGTGGTGGTGGTGGTGGTGATGATGATGATGATGACGATGGTGATGATGATGATGATGACGATGGTGACGATGATGATGACAATGGTGATGATGATGATTGTGATAGTGTGGTAGTAGTGATGGTAGTAGTAGTAGTAGTAGTAGTAGTAGTAGTAGTAGTAGTACTCGTGGTTGTTGTACTAGGGGTGGTAGTGATGGCACTGTTTGGCAGTGGTGGTGGTAGTGTTGTTTGTGGCAATAGTAGTGGTGGTGGTAGTGGTTAGTGGAGGTGTTTGACAGTGGTGGTGGTGGTGTGCTAGTTTTCCACACCACAGTAGTACTGGTAGTAGTAGTAGTAGTGGTGGTGGTGGTGGTGGAAATAGTAGTGTTTTGCAGTGGCGGTATTGGTGGTGGTAGTTTTCTGCAGTAGTTCTGGTGGTGGTGATGATGGTGGTGGCGGTGGTTGTGGTGATAATGGTGGTGGTGGTGGTGGTGGTGGTTGTGGTGGTGGTGGTGGTGGCAGCACTGCTGACATTGGTGTGGTGATGGCAGTGGCGGTAGTCACAACAGTTATAACAACATTAAGCCTTAAGTGCCTTATTACTAAAATTAGCAATTTCATTAATACCAATAATAATAATAATAATAAATGCTTTAGACCCTAGCCACCGTCCAGCAAATTAACGAGAACAATCATCAATTATGTCGGTTTCAAGACATAATCGTTCCTTGTTTTATTGGTTCAATATAGCACCATAATTAGTCCTTTGTGTTGGATTTTATAGGGTCTGTCACACACTAAAAACCTAAATAAATAATAATAATAATAATAACCATCATAGGAGCAGGCATGGCTGTGTGGTAAGAAGCTTGCTTCCCAACCACATTGTTCTGGGTTCAGTCCCATGATAGCATGACAGGTGTCTTTTACTATAGCCTCGGGTCGACCAAAACCTTGTGAGTGGATTTGGTAGATGGAAACTGAAAGAAGCCCATCATATGTATATATGTGTATAGATGCGGGCATGGCTGTGTGCATAGGCACAAATGTGGCTGTGTGGTAAGAAGCCATCTTCCTAGTCACATTCTGCCAGGTTTAGTTCCACTGCATGACACCTTGGGCAAGTGCTCCAGCATAGGAACTATATATACATATATACATATATATATATATATATATATATATATATATATATATATATATATATATATATATATATATATATATATATACAAAATTAAAATCTAGAGTTCAGCAAGCATTGCTTCACCACACACCGAAAATTAGAAATAGCAGCCAAAACTACTATTTTTCTACCAAATTACAGCAAATACTCGCAGCTAACAAAGGCAAAAATGAATAAATAACGAATTTACCCGGCCTTGATTAATTGCAGACTCGTTTCTGGATCAATGAGGTGTAAATTATATTACCAAAAACACACACATACACACACACACACACACACACACACACACACACAGACACACACACACACACACACACACATACAAAGAAGACAGAAAATGGAGAAATATCGATGAACAATAATTGACTTACATCAATTACTATTTATGAATTCAATATTAATAGACTGCATCCCATCTAACAGCTGTTTCTGTTTCCAATGTTGTATAGTTTTGCCATTGATATGCTCAAAATATTTATCATATTTGATAGTAAAACCGATCTGAAACAAGGAGCTTCATCGGAGTGAAGAATAAATAAAGAAGTGCATAGAGAAGAAAAAATGGTAAAGTTGAATATGGATGTAATCATAACACTTTGTTGGCGTATCATATTCAACTTTTCCCTTTTTCTTCCTCTATGCTCTTTTTTTATTTATTCTTCACTCTGATGAAGTGCCTTGTTTCAGATCGGTTTTACTACCAAATATGATAAATATTTTTAGCATATCAATGGTAATACCATACAACAATGGAAACAGAAACAGCTGTTAGATGGGATGCAGTCTATTTGTATTGAGTTAATAAATAATAATTGATCTGTCTTCTAAAAATTTTGATTGTTGATAAACCTATGTTTATCCTTGTCTTTACCTATAATTTATGAGCATAATATGCTTGCATATGTATGCCCAGGGTTAAACATAGGTAATATACTGGTAGTAGAATGGATACTTCTATCCCTTAGACGGTTATTTTATCCTCTAACTCAACTAACCTTATATATATATATATATATATATATATATATATATATATGTATATATATATATATATGTGTGTGTGTGTGTATGCCAGTGTGTGTGTATGCCAGTGTGTGTGTATGCCAGTGTGTGTGTATTTTAGTCTGTGTTTGTCACCGCCCCCACCACCACTTGACAACCAGTGTTGGTGTGTTTATGTCCCTGTAACTTAGCAGTTCAGCAAAAGATTGATAGAATAAGTACAAGACTTAAAAACAATAACTGGGTTTGATTTGTTCGACTAAGATTCTTCGAGGTGGTGCCCCAGCATGGCCGCAGTCTAATGACTGAAACAAGTCAAAGAGTAAAAGAATCATCATCATCTGATGTCCACTTCCCATTCCTGATGGCTAAGATGGAGTTTATTTGAGGCAGATTTTTCTCTACAGCTGGATGCACTTCCTGTCACCAACCCTTACCTGTTTCCAATCCTGTTGTATATACACATACAACAGGCTTCTTTCAGTTTCCGTTTACCAAATTCACTCACAGGGCTTTGGTCAGCCTAGGGGGCTATATTAGAAGACACTTGCCTAAGGTGCCACTCAGTGGGACTGAACCTGGAACCACGTGGTTGGGTAGTAAGCTTCTTACCACACAACTGTACAAGTACACACACACACACACATGCACACGCACACACATACACACGACAGGCTTCTTTCAGTTTCTGTCTGCCAAATCCACTCATGCGACTTTGATCGGCCCAGGGCTATAATAGCAGGCTCTTGCCCAAGGTGCCATGCAATGGGATTGAACCTGGACCCATGTGGTTGGGAAGCAAGCTTCTTAAACATACATACAGTATCATTAATAAGAATACATTAAGACAATGACGATAACGATAATGATTAAGATAACGAATACAATGATGATGATGATGATGATGATGATGGTGATGATGGTGACGATGATGATGATGATGATGGTGATGATGATGATGGTGATATCTTCTTAATTTACCGTGAAAAATGTTCCTTACCTCATTCCTCCCCCACCACTAGCATCAAGTCCACACCACCACCACCATAATCTCAAAAAAATACACACACACACACATAAATGCTCACACACATATCAATACACCTACACACATATATGTATACATGCACGCACACATATACACACACATACACGCACACACGCACATATACATACACACACACACACACTGACAGACACAAATATTTAAAAAACACATATAATAATAATAATAGTGACAATGATAATAATAATAATAATAATAATAATAATAATAACAATAATAATAATAATAATAATAATAATAATAATAATAATATTTTGGAGATGATGATGATGATAAAACGATAAGACGGCGATGAGGCGTCTTTTACTTTTTTCACTCTTTTCTTTATGAGGCACATTTAGGATGGTAAATGAAGCGATTCCTGCCGCGGCGTTAATGACCAAAGTCACAGTTTCGGTTCGTTGAAAGTTTATCCTCTGAAGACTGCCGCATGACACAGTCAAAACAAACAACAGCTTTACGTTATGATAGCGATAACAACAACAACAACAATAATAAAAAGAATAATGATAATAAAAATAATAATAGCAAAAACAACAACAGCAATAAATACAACCACATTAACAATAATGTAAATAATAATTATCTTTTAGGTCTTTTACTTGTTGCAGTTATTGGAATGCGGCCATGCTGGAGCATTGCTTTGAAGGGTTTTGATCAAACAAATCACCCTCAGTACCTATGTTTTTGTTTGTTTATTTTTTTTGTTTGTTTTTTTTCTAAGTCTGGTTATTATTTGATCAGTTACTTTTGCTGATTTGCTAAGTTACGGAGATGTAAATAAGCCAGTACCTGTTTTTGAAGTGGTGCTGTCAGTGGGGGATGACAAAGGCGAACACAAAAATACACAAAAATACACACAAAAATACACACACATTGAGATAGACACACACACACACACATATCTATATGGGAGTGTGTGTGTGTCTGACCATTAAGTTACAGGGACATAAACAAAACCAACACTGGTTTTCAACTGATGAGGAATAGGGGACAAACAAATGCACCCCACCACCACTACACACACATATATACAAAGAGTGGGCTTTCAAACAGTTTCCATCTAGCAGATTCACTCAGAAACCATTGATCAACCCAAGACAATAAAAGACATTTGCCCAAGGTGTTACCATGTAGTTAGGTTGCATGTTTCTTTCTACACACACACACACACACACACACACACACTCATACATATAACGGGCTTCTTTCAGTTTCTCTTTTTCAAATCCTCTCATAAAGCTCTGGCCAGCCATAAGTTATAGTAAAAGCTGTTTACCCATGGTGTCACACAGTGGGACTGAACCCGGAATCATGTGGTTGGGAAGCAAAATTCTTATCTCATATATATATATATATATATATATATATATATATATATATATATATATATATATATATATACATGCACACACGCGCAAATATATATATATGTGCATTCATATACACACACACACACACACACACACACGTGTATATAGAGGTAATTATAATCGTATTTTGCACGGTACAATAATCAACATTATCATTAGCTTCACTAACATCCCCCAGGGACATCAGCTCCACCTCCCGCCCCACCACCACCACCACCACCACCACAAACGCACGTTTGGATGCATTCATATCTGTCGAAGGGTAGTTGGGGGTGGATGGATGGCGGCGAGTGCATTGCGCTGAAGCGGAACTCAAAATATATACCAACAAGTGCCCTACCCCGTCCCCTGAGCCATTCAACTACACCTGTATATGGTTTATCTTATTACAGAATTAGATTTGGTGGCGGTGGCGGGGGGTGGGGGTGGAGACGAAGGTTTGAGGATGGTGGTAGGAGATAAACGAAGAAGGGCAGGGCAGTTGCTGGTGTTTTATATCCTGGGGTCATTTTTCAGTCTAGTAGACCTGAGGTGTTCCTGCTGTGACCATCCCATCTTTAATTCAAACAAAGTGTACCTTGGACTACATTATCTAAAGTTTAGTACAGTAGATGATAATAGGGGCTATAGCAGTTGTTTAGCCCCAGGCTAGTCATGATCCAGGTGATACATCATCCAAGATGTTCCATCTGTGATCAACCCATACTTTATTCAGGCATAGTGTATCTTGGACTACATTATCGAATATACACTATTAGTTAGTATTAATGGCTATAGTGATTGTTGTTTAGCCCATGGTCATTCCTGATCCAGCAGACCTATGATAAAAGATGTTCCATTTGTGACCATCCCATCTTTTATTCTGACATATTGTATCTCGGAATACATTATTCAATGTATAGCATAGTAGTTAGTATTAATGGCCATAGACGTTGTTGTTTAGCCCCAGGTCAGTCCTGATCCAGTAGGCATACAATCAAAGATGTTCCAGATATGACCATCCCATCTTTTATTCAGACATAGTGTATCTTGGACTACATTATCTAATGTACAGTATAGTAGTTAGTATTAGTGGATATTAGTTGTTGCTGTATTTCAATTCAGCATTCTAC
>NC_142956.1:12430438-12447938 GCF_046866305.1 Octopus bimaculoides
CTTGTTTGTCCCCTCTGTGTGTAGCCCCTTGTGGGTAGTAAAGAAATAACACACACACACACATATGTACAAGGTGTTCGGGATAAATTTGATGATTTTCATGTCTCCTTTGTTCAAGAACAGCTTGATGTACAGGTGAACAGTCAACGGCGTTGGAGTGCATAAAGATTAAAGTTGTAATTGAGAAAAGATTAGTTGACACGAAGGACTGGAAATGATCTGAATATTGCAAAGTAGTTACCTGTGTAACAATAATTCATCATGGATATCAAAATGCCGACACCATGACTGATGCCCGATGCTATGTGAGCACCATGAAAACTGTAAGACATGTCCCATGTATCATAATTAGTCTAAAAAAGAATAGCTGATACCACTCACTGTTGTCGTTGGCACTCCATCGCTTACAACGAGACGAGGGTTCCAGTTGATCCGATCAACGGAACAGCCTGCTCGTGAAATTAACGTGCAAGTGGTTGAGCACTCCAAAGACACGTGTACCCTTAATGTAGTTATCGGGGATATTCAGCGTGACACAGTGTGACAAGGCTGGCCCCTTTGAATTACAGGCACAACAGAAACAGGAAGAAAGAGTGAGAGTTAGTTGTGGTGAAAGAGTACAGCAGGGTTCACCACCATCCCACTGCCGGAGCCTCGTGGAGCTTTAGGTATTTTCGCTCAATAAACACTCACAACGCCCGGTCTGGGAATCGATACCACGAGTCTGCTGCCCTAACCACTGGGCCATTGCCCCTCCACCACTCACTATGCTGAATATAAAAAGTAATGTTGGAATGTAGTGGAATATATGAAGTAGAATAATGAATAGTGAAAGAAAAGTTATATGTAACTAAGTATAGTGTATTAAATATATATATAGATGACATATTGTACACATATTATACACGTTAATTAGTTTTACTAATGAGAAAAAAGAACCAGGTTTCACCAAACTGTGATAATCTTTCAGTGTATCTTCAATGAGTCTCATCTTTGAACAATGTTTAGGCTCAGTTCAGACAGCCATGTGAAGCCACTGGAAACTTTTGTCAAACCATGGCTAGAGAAGGTTGTTGCAGGAAGGTCATATGTGTGGCAGCAGGATTTGGTTCCTTGCCATATGTCCACAAGGATTCAGAAGTGGTTGTTGAAGAATTTCTATAATTTCACCAGCCCCGATATCTGACTGCCTAATTACTCTGATTGTAATTATGTGCAGGGCCCAGTTGAGAAAGACACCAACCACTCTACCTGCAACACAAAATCTGATCCAGTGGCAAAGATCAAAGTGGTGTGGGAAGATCTTCCCAGAGTCACAGTGAGGAATGCTTACAATGGGTTCTGATGTCATCTTGAGTCTTTGGTGAAAACTGAGCGCAACCACTTAGAGTAAACTGTTACCTCCCAGCCATAACCAGTTGATATTTTTGATTTTTTTTTTAAATACTTTTATTTTTGGATATTCGTTTTTCATTTCCTTTTATGGAAACTGTCAAATTTAACCCAAACATGTGTGTATATATATATATATATATATATATATATATATATATATATATATAAACATAATTAAGGGATCTGATCTCTTAATTATGTTTATAAATGTATAAGAACTTTTAAATAAGTTCTTCACCGATAATGGTGTTTACATACCGAAGGGCTTGGTAAAAATTATTAATTATTAATTTATTAATAAATTAATAAATTGATAATCCTTTACCCTTTTATATATATATATATATATATATATATGGCAAAGCACCCACTACACTCTCAGAGTGGTTGGCATTAGGAAGGGCATCCAGCTGTAGAAACGTTGCCAGATCACATTGGAGCCTGGTGTGGCTTTCTGGCTTGCCAGTCCCCAGTCAAACTGTCCAACCCATGCCAGCATGGAAAACGGATGTTAAACGATGAGGAGTGGCTATAGGCGTAGGAGTGGCTATAGGTGTAGGAGTGGCAGTGTGGTAAGTAGCTTGCTTACCAACCACATGGTCCCGGGTTCAGTCCCACAGCGTGGCATCTTGGGCAAGTGTCTTCTACTATAGCCTTGGGCTGACCAAAGCCTTGTGAGTGGATTTGGTAGACAGAAACTGAAAGAAGCCCGTCGTATATATGTATATATATATATATATATATATGTATGTGTTTGTGTGTCTGTGTTTGTCCCCCCAACATCGCTTGACAACCGATGCTGGTGTGTTTATGTCCCTGTAACTTAGCAGTTTGGCAAAAGAGACCGATAGAATAAGTACTAGGCTTCTAAAAGAATAAGTCCTGGGGTCGATTTGCTCGACTAAAGGCGGTGCTCCAGCATGGCCACAGTCAAAAGACTGAAACGAGTAAAAGAGTAAAAGAGTATATATATATATATATATATATATATATATATATATATTATTATATGAAAATACAGAAATGGGACAAGAATGCAAAGCATCCAGACAGTTGGGTGATACAAAAAAAGGGACAACAAAATATCCAGATAGACAATACAAAATGAAGAGAGAATGTAAAAACACAGTGTGAGAAAAAATGTAGGGATTAACAGTTGAACGAGATGAACATATGTTTGTGTGTGTGTGTCTTTGTGTCTTTGCGTCTTGGTGTGTTTACATTCCTGTAACTTAGCAGTTCAGCAAAAGAGACTGATAGAATAAGTACCAGGCTTAAAAAAATAAATGCTGGAGTCCGTTCTTTCAGCTAAAATTCCTCACAGTGGTCTCCCAGCATGGCCACAGCCTAATGACTGAGACAAGTAAAAGATAAAAGATATATATGTATGTATGCATTTGTCCACCACACTTGACAACCAGTGTTGGTTTGTTTACTTCTCCGTAACTTGGTGGTTTGACAAAAGCAACTAATAGAGTTAGTACCCTACTAGGGTCGATTTATTCAATGAAAGAATTCAAGGTGGTGCCCCAACATGGCCACTGTTCAATGACTGAAATAAGTAAAAAAACAACAGAAAGATACTTAATGCTGGATATGATTTTTAAGAATATTGATCTGTAACCATGTTGTAAAACCAAGATTGTAACATGTGGGGAAAATCACAGTTGATAAACCCTATAAATACACACACACCGGTTGTTGCTTGTTTATATTTCATTTCTCTTTTCTTCTCTTTTTTTTTCAGAATGGTTGAAAATAAAAGAGAGAAGGGAAATATAGACCAGCAACAACCGGTGAGTGTGTTTGCAGACTTAATCAATTATCAAAATTTATTAATTATATATAATTATATTCTATCTGAACATGTTTTGCATGATTTTTGGCAGGGAAAACATTTGTTGAAACAGATGTATTTTGAAACAAGTAAATTTATATATATACATATCAATGTATATTTGTATATATACCTTTTCTTTGTGCATAACAACCATTTGAAGCTGTTGGAATTGTCCCACTTTATATGTTTTACTTTCTAAATTATTCAACACGAGCTCTAAATTATTTGACACAAGCTGGGATTGTTCTATTTATTCTTTTGTATTTGAAAGTTCATTCAGCCATCTTCTTTGTCTCATAATGCTTAACTAATGTTTTTAATCCTGATGACCGTATTAATCTTCTTTTTTTTTTCATTAGTAAAACTAATCAACTTATATATATATATATATATCTAATCAATATATATATATATGCTATGTGTCATCAATATATATTCAATACTGTATTTTTTTATATAACTTTTTCTTCCACTATTAATTATTCTATTTCATATATATTCCATTATATCCTAACTTCACTTTTTATATTCAGCTTAGTGAGAAGTGTCTTCTATTCAATTTTAGACTATTTTAGACATTATTACACTGCCTGCTTGTATTTCTTGCATTAAGTAGAACAAAAAAAACAGAAACACATTATTTACATTATTTACATTTAACAGATATTTGTCCTCATTTTGTTTGTTGTTAACACATTTCGGCTGATGTACCCTCCAGCCTTCATCAGGTATCTTGGGGAAATTTCAAACCTGGGTTCTCATTCCTAAGGTATTTCTCAATGCTATTATTATTATTATTATTATTATTATCATTATTATTATTATTATTATTATTCAGGTCACTGCCTGGAATTGAACTCAGAAACCTGGGGTTAGTAGCCCATGCTCTTATCTCACGGGCATAGAGCATGGTTAAGAGCACGGGCTACTAACCTCCCCAGGATTCCGGGTTTGATTCCAGGCAGTGATCTGAATAATAATAATAATAATAATAATAATAATAATAATAATAATAATAATAACATCGAAAAATACCTTAGGAATGAGAACCCAAGTTCAAAATTTCTCCAAGACACCTGATGAAGGCTGGAGGGTACATCAGCCAAAACGTGTTAACAACAAACAAGATGAGGACAAATAGCCATCAAATGTAAATAATGTACATAATTTCTCATCTCTTAAATATAGAACTATATATATATATATATATATATATATATATATACATATAGACCTGGCGGGGCTGTACCTCCTTTTGCAGATTAAGGCTAGCTTTCCTCTCTTCACCGGAGGACTATATAGGGACGATGCGCTATTAAATAGATTGAGGAAGTCCCTGAGAGGTTTCCTTAAGAATTTCTTCAACCTCAACATTATTTTTGATGTTAACTCCAGAAAAATGAATTTCCTAGATGTTACACTATGTTTGGGTACGGGTTTATACTATCCATTTCGTAAACCTAACAAATCAATATCATATATAAACGTATCATCTAATCATCCAAAGTCCACTATAGACAGTATCATTACTGCTATTTCAATCAGAATCTTCAATTTGTCCACAAATGAAGAGATTTTCAATCAGCATGTGCCGATATATAACAACACCCTTGAAGTAAGCGGATTTAAAACCAAAATCTCGTATCTGCCTAATACGAGATTTAAAAACAAGATGGCAGGTCTACCACCTGACTATGCCATGGTTAATCGGAGAAAATGCAATGCATCTTTTGGTAGCAACCAAAATAAGCTTTTTGTTTTAAAAGCGGTTCTGGGAATAATAAAATGAATAGGTATGCGAAACGGGATAGTGCTAGTGTGAGGATAAATAAAATGAAGAGTTCACGTTCTAGAATAAGGGAAAGAAATTTACCCAGGATGTTTTTCAGGATCCTGGAGAATAACTTCCCTAAGGTTTACAAATACTATAGTATTTGCAATAAATCTTCGATCAAAATTTCCTATTCTGGAACACCAAATTTGGCATCTATCATTGCATCTCTAAATAGAAGCAAGTTGAATAAAATAAAGCAATGCGAACGGCCCTGCAATGGAAGCCCCGGCTCTGGGAAAATTGGGTATAATACACATAAGACTAGTGAGACCAGCTCTTCGCTCCCTCCTGCTGGGTCGAACCCTGGTAATGGGAGAAGGAAAAATGCGGATGTGGGAAACCTAACAAGGACTGTTGCTGGTAGTCGAAATAAGATTAGGGGTGGCCCAGATAAATTTTGCAATTGTAGGAACCCTCAATTATGTCCTCTTGATGGGTTCTATAATATATAAATGCATTGTTAGGGATGAGGACAATTTAAATAAGTTCTATATAGGAAGTACGATAGATTTCAAAGCAAGATATAGAGTACATTTGAGTTCATTTTCAAATGAAAAGTATTGCAACTCCATAACTCTCGCATCCTATGTACACGATCTTTAGAAGAAAAATAAGAAATACTCTCTTGAACGGTCGATTGTATCGAGAGCTCCTTATTTTAGAGCAAAAATTAGCAAATGTCTATTGTGTATTAGGGAATCCCTCACTATTCTTAGGTTGTTTGGGCCGAAAATTTTAAATAAATTCACTGAAGTAATCCCCTTCTGCAATTATAGGTTTTCCTCCACTTTCTTGAAGGTATAGAGAAATAAAAATAAAAAATAGAAAATATAGATATAAATAAGATTATTTGTCTGCGTTAGGGTGATTTGAAACCTGGAGGATTACATTAGTTACTACAGCCAATTTGAATGTTTTTTTTTTTTTAATTCATGACATGGACTGGTTTTTCCCTCTTAACTATAAAAGCCTGTCATATAAAAAAACAAATTGCATGTCCTGATGTTTGTTTGTAATTGTTACCCTGAGGTGGGGGTCATCACCTGATTGCACTATGATGTGCATGGACTACGGTGGTGAACCCTTGAAATGGCCATAGGTGCTTGTGTGTGTTTTGACCTATGTTTTTGACCAGTGGTTTTCATGAACTTTTGTAAGTTTGGTGAGCAGAGACAGATTTTACCTATGGAAGTCTGCTATTATTACGTGTACCTTGAGGTAAGTACTGGACTTTCTAATATAACTTTCAATAATGTTAAATTATTTTAAAGTTTTTTGTCGTTTTAAAGTTTTGTCATCAGATATAGTATTTTAGCCGATGGACTATTATAGTATTTTATTTTACTTCATTTTATCTTCTTCTATTTTGCTTTATTTGTCTATTTTGAATTTTTAATCGCTTAATTTTTTTTGAATAGTAATTATAAAATGATATATATATTGGGTTATATTTCTAACTCAAATTTGATTTATTTGTATGTTATTAGTAGAAAAAAAAAATATATATATATATAAATTTTTATATTGTGTGTTTTATGTTGAATTTATATATTTTATATATATTTTCTTATGTATTTTCTTGATGTATTTCTCATATATGATCGTTTATTGGGGGGACTGTTGTATGTTGAGTCGTTGACCCAAATGTAGTGCTTTTATTCTGTAACTAATAATTTTTTATCCCAGTCTCAATTAACTTGAGCACTTCTCTTTGCAATCCTGTACAAAAAACTAATTTGTTTCCTTATAAGAAACGATTATTATTACCTATATATATATATATATATATATATATATATATATTCTAACTCATGCTAAAACCAGAAATTGTTTGTAATAATAGAGACTGAAAATACTTAAGGCCAAAGTGTGTCGGTGCCTCTTCATGTATATACAAGAAATATTGTTCTTCAGGACCATTTGCAGTGAATGCCAATAATAATGCTTGTTATGTATATTTGTTGTCCTTGCATAAACGAAACTTCAAGTCTCTTAAAAAACTTTAGAAAATGTTTGTAACTTGTTTATGAGATCCTGTACTCGTGTGTAAATGCATATATTTTGGTAGTTTTGAATACATCTTGGTGCAAATGTGTGTGGTAAGTAGCTAACTTGCCAACCACATGGTTCTGGGTTCAGTCCCACTGCATGGCACCTTGGACAAGTGCCTTCTGGTATATCCTCGGGCCAACCAAAGTCTTGTGAGTGGATTAGGTAGACGGAAACTGAAAGAAGCCTGTCGTATATATATATATATATATATATAAATGTTTGTACCTGTGTGTGTGTGTGTGTGTGTGTGTGTGTGTGTGTGTGTGTGTGTGTGTGTGTATCTGTGTTTGTCCCCTCCATGTGCCACTTGACAACGGGTGTTGGTGTGTTTACATCCCCATAACTTAGTAGTTCATAAAAAAAGACCGATAAAATAAGTACTAGTCTTAAAAAGATTTGGTAGATGGAAACTGAAAGAAGCCTGTTGTATATATATATTTATATATATACACACACATACACACATAAACATATATATATATGTAGGTGCATGTGTGGCTGTGTGGTAAGATGCTTGCTTCCCAACCACAGAGTTCTGGATTCAGTCCCACTGCGTGAAATTGTTCAATTAAAATCCTTCAAGGTGGTGCTCCAATATGGCCGCAGTCAAGAAACTGAAACAAAAAAATAAAAGAATAATCAATTTTGAAATTACTTAGGTGCATTTATTGTAGAAGTTTTGCTGGCAGAGCCCTTGAGGACCATTCAGAACATCAGATGGCACCATCGGGTTTCCTATGAAGAGCTGCCTGTGTGCACGCATCAGCCTGCAATGTCTCACCTCATAGCCATCCACCATATGCACTGGTGGGGACATGTCCTCTGTACCCCCCACCAGATTGTCCTTACAGGGCCTTACTCTTGTCGGACGCAGCAGCTGCAGGCTGGAAGAGGGACCCTGTCAGGCCCCACACCAGATGGTTGGACTTGATTGAGGAAGATCTCCAGAGACCTCCAATGTCATGGAGGATGCAAAGGGGCTGCCATGGAAACAACAGCAATTTGTGGGAAGTGGGATGGGGGCACTGTAGACCCGGTCAGCTCTCCACATGAAGATGCCTTTGGGACCTTTCACCTGGAGTCACTCCAGCCCCGTCCAGCAAGAGCGTGAGTGAATGAGTCAGTGATTTATTCTTTTACTCTTTTGCTTCAGTTATTTGACTGTGGCCATACTAGAGCACCGCCTTCAGGTCTTTTAAAGCTAAGTACTTATTCTATAGGTCTGTGTTGCCGAATTGCTAAGTTATAGGGATGTAAATAAACCAACACCAGTTGTCAAGCAGTGATGGGGGACAAACACAAAGACACACATACACATATGTATATAGGCAGAGGCATGGCTGTGTGGTAAGAAGCTTTCTTCCCAACCACATGGTTTTAGGTTCAGTCTCAATGTGTGGCACCTTGGGCAAGTGTCTTTCTATTATAGCCTCAGGCTGACGAAAGCCTTCTGAGTGGATTTGGTAGACGGAAACTGAAAGAATCCCATTGTATATATGTATGTACATATGTGTGTGTGTGTGTGTGAGCTTGTCCCCCACCACTGCTTGACAACCAGTGTTGATGCATTTATATCCCTATGACTTAGCAGTTCAGCAAAAAAAAGTAATAGAATAAGTACCAGGCTTAAAAACATAAATCGTGGGGTCAATTCATTCAACTAAAAGGTGGTGTTCCAGCATGACCACAATCAGATGACTGAAACAAGTAAGAGAATATATATGACAGGCTTCTTCCAGTTTCCATCTACCTAATCCATTCACAAGGCTGTAGTAGAAGACACTTGCCCAAGGTGCCATGTAGCGGGACTGAACCCAGAACCATGTGATTGGGAAGCAAGTGTCTTACCACACAGCCACTCCTGCACTTATTTATTGTAGAAAATTACATAATGTAGAATAATGAGTGAGTCACTGACAATAACATCTTGTACATTTTAATTTCAATCAAACCTACAGAAGATTTGGGGAGGGATAAAGATAACTTACTTACTTCCCTGTTATTTTTGGCATTTTTATTTACATCCTCATCATCTCGTTAGCAACTTTCATCAACCTGTACATTTTTCAGCAATAACTCAAATTAGGAAAATTGAATATTCATACTTAACAACCAAAATGTTGTAATTATCACAAAATTTAGCAAAATACCTGGCATCATTATTGAAGGCCTTGATATTTCAGTATATATATACATATATATATATATATATATATATATATATATATATGTCATTGTGCTGTTTTATTTCAAGATTCTTGCCAATACAGAAAGAGCTGGTTTTTAACTTAGAACTAAGGCTCCTTCATTGGAGTATGTATGTGTGTATGTGTGTATGTATGTATGTGTGTGTGTATGTATGTATGTGTGTGTGTGTGTGTGTGTGTGTATGGATGTATGTATGTATGTATGTATATGTGGAGATTTGTATGTTCTGTTTTATGTATTGGATCATCCCATAAATAATGTGGTTTTTTCATAATTCTTTTATTTTTTTAAATTCTTTTTTAATCTAAAATATAGTCTCCTTCATTTTCTACAATGCTCTTCCTTCTATCTGGTAGACTTGCAAGGCCCCATTTCCAAAATGCATTTGTCTAACAAAAAAATACTCCTCCAGTACTGTTCTGACCTCCTCTACAGAATTCATATTTTTTCCATCCAAATGATTTTGAAGTCTGCGGAATAAATGATAATGAGATGGGGCAATGTCTGGTGAATATGGTGGGTGGAGCATCGTTTCCCATTCAAACCACTCCAACCTTTGTAATGTCAACATCTCTGTATGTGGCCAAGTATTATCCTGATGGAAGAAAACCTTTCGTCTTGAAACCAAAGATGGTCGCTTTTCTTCTAGCCCTGGTGTTGATGAATGGTTGAACAACCAAATCCAAGCTTCTCTGCTAATTCCTCAACAGTTATAGTGGGATTTTGTTCCACCGGGGTTTTTGCAGGGTGTTCTCATCGAGCTCTACAGATCTTCCAGGATGAGGCTTGTCTTCTAGACTATAGTTTCCAGCTCAGGATTTCTGGAACCACCTTTGACACTGGCTTATGCTTATTGTTCAATCCCCATATACTGCATTAATATTCGTCGCACTTTCCGTTGCATTGAACTCATAAAGCAAAATATGCCGAATATGTTCCTTTGTCACCTCAATTATAGCTTTGAAAAAATAACTGTTAAAATCGAACTGCACTCTTTGAAATTGCACTAAGAATAAGGACAGGGTAAAATTACTACCTGCCTTTATAACAAGTTGATGCTGGTAGTTTATCCAGTTCCCCTCCAACTTTTAGTTCATGTAATTGAAAAAACCACATTAATTATGAGATGACCCAATAAGTCTTTTAATAGTTGCATATCTAGACATGCTCATATATGCTTATATGATAAACTTCTGGACAGTTTTACAGATTTTTACAGTTCCAGTGATGGAGTGGATCTGTAGTCTTCAAATTAGTTTTCTCCATTCTGGTTTTGAGAAGCCTAATTTCTCACGATTGATATTTAGGCAGTGTGATATATATCCCATACGTACGTATGTATGTATTTCATTATTCAGTTGTATTTCAAGATTTCTTGCCAATAGAGTTGGTTTCTAACCTAGATCCAAGGATTCTTCATTGGAATTTCAACATCAACAGGGTATTTTTGTTTGTTTGTATGTATGTATTTTAATGCATATAGTTGCATATCTAGACATACTTATGTATGTATGTCAAAAATATCAATCAAAGGATCGACGGTTTGAATGTGCTTTTCACCTTCAACATGCAATATGGCATTGGTGTAAAAATTTAATCATATTAATATATCGGAGGACTTCTACTGTTTCTCTATCTCTATTTGGAGTGTCTCTGATTGAAATGGAATATTAAAAGTGAGAAGCTTTGAATCCTAATACCAATATACAAATTATACTGGAAGGCCTACCAACTGAGGTTGGTAACAGACAATGGGTTAAATTACTATTTTCTTCTGAAGATCTGGCATTTAAGGTGACTACACAATTTTCTATGTAATGATTGCCGCACAACATTCTAGCTTATGTTAGTGAAACATGTGTAAATGCTATAGAATTTATTATGTTATAATATTGATTTTAACTAAATCTTCTGTTTAATTCTGGTCTCATACACACACACACAATTAAGCAAGTTTATGTTTAACTTATTGCTTACCTATATTTGTAAAACTGCATGTGTGTGGGTGTATATATATACACAGACACACACACACAAACACACACACACACACACACACACACACACACACACACACACACACACACACACATATATATATATATATATATAAATATATAGGGATTAGCAGTATCCTGCTTCTCCAACATACTGAGAATTCAGAAATAGCAGCCAAAGAACTACTGATTCCAAAACTACAAATTTTTCTCTAATTGATAGCGATATTTATGGTACACACAGAACAAAAAACAGAAGAGAAGAGTAAAAACAAACCTTGTTTTTTGTTCTGTGTGTACCATAAATATCGCTATCAATTAGAGAAAAATTTGTAGTTTTGGAATCAGTAGTTCTTTGGCTGCTATTTCTGAATTCTCAGTATGTTGGAGAAGCAGGATACTGCTAACCCCTATATATTTATGATTATAAATGGTTTTACCGATAAGGTTTTTTCATACTGAGCTACCCGGCAAAATTTTTAATTATTAATTTTATTACTAATTGACGATTCCCTGCCCTATATCTATATATATATATATATATGCACACAACTAAAGACATGGATATGTTCATAGAATTATGTGTATGAGTATGCATACACACACATACACACATATGCCTGTGCTCACACATAGACATGTATGCGCATGTATGTACTTGAGTTAAATGTATATGGTCATGCTAACATATCCATCTCTGTCTTTCTTTCTTTCCAATTATCTGCCTGTTTCTCTCATAAATGTGTGTATGTGAGAATATATCATCATCATCATCATCATCATCATCGTTTAACGTCCGCTTTCCATGCTAGCATGGGTTGGACGATTTGACTGAGGACTGGTGAAACCGGATGGCAACACCAGGCTCCAGTCTGATTTGGCAGAGTTTCTACAGCTGGATGCCCTTCCTAACGCCAACCACTCAGAGAGTGTAGTGGGTGCTTTTACGTGTCACCCGCACGAAAACGGCCACGCTCGAAATGGTGTCTTTTATGTGCCACCCGCACAAGCCAGTCCAGGGGCACTGGCAACGATCTCGCTCGAAAATCCTACAGGAGCCAGTCAGGCGGTACTGGCAACGGCCACGCTCAAAATGGTGCATCTCATGTGCCACCCGCACAAGAACCAGTCCAGGGGCACTGGCAACGATCTTACTTGGCTTGCCGGGTCTTCTCACGCACAGCCCATTTCCAAAGGTCTCGGTCCGTAGTCATCGCCTCGGTGAGGCCCAATGTACGAAGGTCTTGCCTCACCACCTCAGCCCAGGTCTTCCTGGGCCTACCTCTTCCACGGGTTCCCTCAACTGTTAGGGTGTGGCACTTTTTCACGCAGCTATCCTCCTCCATTCTCACCACATGTCCATACCAGCGCAGTACAATATATATATGTGAATATATATGGATGTATATGTAAATATGCATGTGTGTATATGTGTGTGTGTGTGTATAAATACAGTGTACATTTAAGTACACATAAGAGATCTCTTATGTATTTAAATGTACACAGTATTTATATGAATAATATATAGTCTTTTGACTAACTTTCTTCTTCATGCTAGACCACTGGTAACAGAAAATTTCTAAATAGTTTTTTACTTCCCTGAAATTTATTAATATATATATATATATATAAGTCAGTAAATGGTGAGGTTAGAGTCCAGAACTCCAACTAAAGAGTATAAAACCCACTGAATTGTCTTCCCTTACACACACTTCGTGTTTTGACACCACACTTCCTGCTTAACACAAACTTTCAGCCACTTTTTTTAAAACACAACACAACTCTTAATTCCATGCATCCTACTCTTTCTAACCGTTATGTACATGGATTACCATTGAACTTTAAAAGCTCAAAGACAATATAATGTATTGGTATATTTATTTTTTTATATATTATTTTTTATTTTTTTGTAAAAAACATTTTCATTCTCCCTCTTCTTGAAAATTTGCCATGCAATGAAAGCTGGTTTGAAATCCTTTTTAATCCTCCTTATGCACATCTATATTAAAATATGCTTTTAGTTTAGCATTCTGCCTTATTATTTTTTATTTTCCTATATATATATACATATATATATATATATATATATATATATATATATATATATATATATATATATATATATCGTTTGTAGAAAACAAATCTGAAAGAAGAAGCACACGCTAAGATATGTATAGCAGTATATATTAAAAATGGAGAAGGCTGGTTTATGGGATTACTTAGGTTTGCTGTCCAGAAAGGGTTTAGCTTTATGGCATACTGTCAGACCCCAAAAACCTGTTGGTCCACAACCTCTTAAAAGTATATATAGATCAAATTTACAGAAAAATAGAAGACAGGTGTAGGAACAACAAGCAGGTGTATTAGTTTGACACTCAAGGAAAATGAAAATTTCTTTTGTGTTCCAAGCCCATGCTCTTTGACAGAAAGGAATTAGAGGGAAAAATTGGAGAGAGAATTAAAAAAAAAAACAGAGTGACAAAAAAAAGTACTGTAGAGTTCTGCTGTCCAACATGGTGTATGTACACACATGTATATGAATACATACATACATACATACACACACACACACACACAACACACACACACACACACACATATATGTAGGTGTAGGCGTAGCTGTGTGGTAAGTAGCTTGCTTACCAACCATATGGTTCCGGGTTCAGTCCCACTGCATGGCACCTTGGGCAAGTGTCTTCTACTATAGCCTCGGGCCAACTAATGCCTTGTGAGTGGATTTGGTAGATGGAAACTGAAAGAAGCCCATTATTGTATATATGTGTATGTGTATATGTGTGTGTGTCTTTGTGTCTGTGTTTGTCCCACCACCGTCTTGACAACCGATGGTGGTGTGTTTACGTCCCTGTAATACTAGCAGTTCAGCAAAAGAGACCAATACAATACGTACTTGGCTTAAAAGAGTAAGTCCTGGGGTCAATTTGTTCAACTAAAAACGATGTTCCAGCATGGCCACTGTCAAAATGACTAAGGCAAGTAAGAGAATAAAAGAATATGTATATATGTGTATATATATATATATATATATATATATATATATACATATATATATATATATATATATATATATATATGTATATATATTTGGTCATCCCAGAAATAAAGTGGTTTTTTGAAGTTGGAGGGGATGAGATAAACTACCTGCATCGACCTCCTATAAAAGCAGGTAGTAATTTTATCTTGTGCTTATTCTTAGTGCAAGTTTTGAAGAGTGCAGTTCGATTTTAACAGATATTTTTTCAAAACTATAATGGAAGTGACAGAGGAGCATATTCGGCATATTTTGCTTTATGAGTTCAATAAAGGCAACAACGCAATGGAAAGTGTCAATGGTGGTTCCAGAAATTCTGAGCTGGAGACTACAACCGAGAAGACGAGCCTCATCCTGGAAGATCTATAGAGCTGAAACGAGGACATCCTGCAAACTTTGGTGGAACAAAATCCCATCATAACTGCTGAGGAACTAGCAGAGAAGCTTGGATTTGGTCATTCAACCATTCATCGATACCTGTGTACATTGGAAAAGTCAGCAAACTGGGTAAATGGGTTCCTCACAAACTTCCAGAGTCTAATCACATGCAGAGAGTGAATGTGTGCTCTTCTCTGCTGTCACAACTCACAAATGAACCATTTTGGGACTGAATAGTGACTGGTGATGAGATATGGGTTGTCTATAAAAATGTCAAGCATTGAAGACAGTGGGTAGGGAAAGAGGAAACCCTGGCACCCCAGGCTGAAGAAGGTTTTCACCCATGTAAGGTGTTATCAGTTTGGTGGGATATAAAAGGTTTAGTCCACTTTGAACTTTTAAACCCCAACCAAACAACAAGAAAGATCTACTGCAAACTGCTTGAGCAGTGCCAGAAGAAAAATAACCATCTTTGGTTTCAAGATGAAAGATGTTCTTCAATCAGGATAATGCTTGGCCACATACAGTAAGGATGACATTCCAAAGGTTGGAGTAGTTTGAATGGAAATGATGCCCCACCCGTCATATTCACTGGACATTGCCCCAGCTGATTTATTCTACAGTCTTCAAAATCATTTGGACAGAGAAAATATGGATTCTGTAGACAAGGCTAGAGCAATACTGGAGGAGTATTTTTCATGATGGACAAGTGAATTATGGAAGAGGGGCCTTGCAAGTTTACCAGATAAGATGGAAGAGCATTGTAGAAAATGAAGGAGTGAATATTTTAGAGTAAAAAAGAACATTGTTTATCTTAATTTTGAAAAATAGAAGAAGTATAAAAAGAAACACATTATTTATGGGATGAACATTTATATATATGTATGTATGTATGTATGTACGTATGCATATATATGGGGAGAAAGAGAAGTATATATGCATTTATGGATCTCTGTATACATATATATGTATACATCTATGTATATGTGTGTGTGTGTATATATATATATATATATATATATATATATATATATATATATACATATATATATACATATATATATATATAAATATATTATATATATATATATATATTAATGCATATATATATACATATATACACATTTATATATGTATGCGTGTGTTTATATATATATATATATATAATATACATGTATTCATTTATATATGTATGTATATGTTTGTACATGTTTGCATGTATGTATGCTTATATATATATTAACGCATTTATATATGTGTGTGTGTTTGTAGATATCTGCATCTATGCATATATATATGTGTGTGTGTGTGTGCATGTGTGTGTGCGCGTGTGTGTGTGTGTGTGCGTGTGTGTGTGTGCGTGTGTGTGTGCGTGCGTATTTAATAAATGTTTACGTCAATGTTTTGTCTGAAAATTAATGTTTGTACTCCAGCATGTAGAGAGGTAATGTTCATTTGATGTGTATTTCCGCTCCGCAGCAATGAATTTTTCCCTGCCTCCCAAACAGGAAGTCAGCTCTCGTGATAACATACGCTTGTTGGCGGGAAACACTCATAAAATTGATATATGAACACTCAGCTATTTTAAACCATTTGCATTCTCGCTAATATTTTATCCCTTACTGATCTTTCATGCGTCTCTTTTGCTCTGTATTAGTCTTTTGTTTTTAATTTGTTTCAGCCATTGGACTGCGGCCATGCTGGGGCACCACCTCCAAAAATTTTAGTCAAACATAACAACACCAGGATCATTGATTTTAGTCAAATAAATCAATTCCTCCCCCCCCCCCCCCCGCCAAAGCGCTTAGAGACTTATTCCATTGCTCTCTTTTGCTTAACTGCTAGGTTACAAGGACTTAAACACACCAGCACTGCTTGTCAAGCGGTGGTGGAAGGCAAATATAATACAAAGACATACATTGCATGGCACCTTGGGAAAGTGTCTTCTACTATAGCCTCGGGCCGACCAAAGAATTTAAAAATATTTCTGTTAGCTTGCTTTCCTCATTTCAACACACTGTGTTTATTGTGAAAAATATATGTGTGTGTGTGTAAGTATATATATATATATATATATATGTGTGTGTGTGTACAAATTTGGTATGTGTAGCGTTCCATTATTTAATAAAGAAAAAGTGTGTATAAACAAACGATGTAAGGTTTACTGAATGTAAAAATGAACTGGAGACAAACAGAAGGTTCATAATTCTTCATCAGTTTTGCACTTTTAACGATAAGACAGAGTGCTTCCCAATTGGCGGTGCCCACAAAAAAATGGTTTTCTTGCTGAGAATTAGGGACAAGGGTAAACAAAACAAAACAAGCAAAACAACACAAAGTGTGATTTAGGACGGTAGTCAAGGATGAACAGTCAAAATATAGCCTTATACACATTTTTTCATTTATATATACATACATAAATATAAAATTTCTGTCATAGAAATATTACGTTTTGCATTAAAAAATAATCTACAGATGTGGTCCAGTTTGTTTGTTGATCAAAAGTTTTCTCCATTTTCTGATTATTTAAATTTGATTCCTGATAAACTTTGGTTTATTCTGTTGTTACCTGTACACTACGAGCATAATGTGCCTGCATAGCCATGCCCAGGGTAAAACAGGTAACTGACACCGATAGTAAATATGGATATTTTTATCCCTCACTCGGTTACTATAACCACTAACTCTACTTAACTTGTGTGTATATATATATATATGTGTGTGCGTGTGTGTGTACCAGCAGTAAT